>NW_025765276.1:0-211948 GCF_003918875.1 Haliotis rubra
TCTTTTGCTACATTTTGCTAACATGTGACCCCAATCCACAGCCAGAGGGGAGCCAGGATGGGTCCTGAGGGAGCCACCAGTCCATTCAGATACCCGTGGATGCCACGCAGTGGAAGCCCTGTTAAAACAGAAATTTGGCAGCCGAAATAGAATGTCATTACATGAAAAAGGAATACCTAAAACGATAAAAATCATGAAATTGAATTAGCTTGGAACCGCCATGTAAATGTATTTGTTAAGATATCAGAATACTTTACACATTTGGGTGTTAAGTGTCATATATGCTTCTCTGTTCAATATAAGGATAAAACAGATTCTGCTAGAAAAACTATTGAGACTCCTTTAGTCAAATAGAATTTAAACTTTCGTCAATGGTACATAGTTAGGAAGATGAGGGAATTGTAATTTCTTAATCATATTGTTGACATTTAGCTTTGTTACCTTGTCAATTTATTTGCATACCAAGCGCAGGTACTAAAGAAATAACTGTTAAGTTGATTATGTTTTTCTTTCCCTTGCAGCCCACGATATGGCTGAAGCATTCGCCGATAGACGATAAATATTAACTCACCACACCACTCGCTCTACCTTGCAAGTCAAGTTTTAACCTGATTTCCCCATGAAGAACAGGAAATCTGCGTTTGAATTGGCCAATGCCCTCTCAACACTGCTCCTTGTTCTTTTATGCGATCTGGGTTAGGAAATAAAAATATCATAGAGTAACCTGTACACAAATCTCCAGCACAGTAAACAGTAAACAACAGTTTGTGTTGTCACTCTCTAATCTGCAAACAATTTTGAAAAATAAATAATAATAATATAGTAATACTTAAATAGATTTATTTAGGTCGTTTGGCGATGTTTTAAGAAAAAATATTTCTGGTAATATTCAGCATACCTAGTCAAAGTCTACAACCTTATTACAGAATTCGTATTTCTTATGAAAACCGCGTTTTGCTTCTCTGGCTATCCAGACTAAAATGTAATAACGTTTAGCATCTATAATGTGTAATGAGTAATGATTGCTCAATGTTTATCTGAGGTAAATACAAGGGACAATCTCACTCTATGCTGCTGATCAGCAATCGGCAACTTTACACGAAGGTTTGCCATACCTGTTGTAGTTTGTTTGTGGTCCTACACGCCTGTGGAAAGGGGTTTAGTAAGAGTTAGGGTGCCCGTAACCCCCGCTTGAAATGATAGGTGCAGCTAGCTGCATTTGATGGAGAATCGAAATGTACAGGGTGGGTACGGCGGCAAGCGTAGGAAACTATTGGATACATCTATAAAAAATATTTGGAACGAAATGAAAGTATCGGAACCCGTGATTGTACGATTGACTGTGGAAGAAGGCAAGCGTGAAAGCCTCAACAGCACTCTATATCGTACACAAGGAGTTGTCGCTATGGGAGCAAGCAAATTACATGGGATGTTAAATGGCAATGACTAATTGTACCTACCACCGTTATAATGGTAAAATTGTGCTCTGATGGTTTCTATCACAGCCTCAAACGCTGGTCTGTTTTTAACTACACATGAGCCCCATATGTAATCCAATTATCCCGTCTTCGCTATCGAAAGCCATCTGTGCATTGGATGCTGTGGTAGTGATGCCGGTTTACAAACTCATTTTCGTTTACTGTTGCTTAAATCTGAACGTGCGTTCTGGTCGATCACAATCTTTGGCCAACTCCTGGAAAGTTGGTGACGCCTGATGTCACGAAGTTGTAGGGGAAGCGAACGAACTGTTTGACAATCCCGTCATATGACAGCTCTGGAAATGGTTGGCTGGCTGGACACCTTGATTGTCCGCATTGGTAGAACCTGAAATTTTCCGGTGGCAAGTACCCCTAAAGTGTGATAAGGCTCCTTTGTGAGGCATCCAGGGCGTGGTTACGGGTGGTTGTGGGGCCTCTAACGTCTGGCGCTATTAGACTTGGCATTTAAATCTAATGCCATTACCTTCATCTAGACTTCATCGCTGAATTCACTTTTCCATCGCTGTATTCAACGAGGACTTTGCCTTCTTTGGTGAAAATGAACGACGCCTCAGCGCTACAGAAGCTTCATATTGCCTACTGACTTAAGTCAAATGACTTTCCAGTTAAGCTCCACCCCTGCCCAGTCTTAAGATTTAAGTCAGAAAATAGCCAAACGTGCGTTTCCAAGTTGCTTTATGAATATGACTTGAGTAAAATCTCAAAACTTAAGTCAGAAATAGTGAAAACTAAGTTTTTTTTCAAAACTTGTCATATTTCAGACCTTAAGATCTTTTATGAATACCATCCCTGTCATTTAAAGCACCTGAGCGGATTCAGAGAATGTAGGTGTCAACATTGATATTGCAGTAACCTGCTTTCAGTGATTTGGCAGTAGCTACAGACGAAAAGGAAAAACAGATAAGCATTGGTTTTAACGGTTTCATTGTTTCTACGGGTCGAAAAGCCGTTTTACGTGGTGTACACTTTGATATTTCATTTCAGTCACAACATCAAGTTCTGACATGTCAGAATACAATCGATCACGATCTGTGACGATGTTGCCCTTACTTGTGTTCAATATCTTGTGGAAGTGGAGACAGCGACAGGGAATGCCGACGAACGATTCTGTATGTTCCTCAGATTAACTGACTGCTGCCGTTTCCCGCACTCAACCAACAGCACACCTGAACGTAAACGTTTAATGCTCTTAGCCTCCCGGCAATCCTTGAATACCCTTGAAACTGCGTGAAAGGATTCAACTTTAATGGTGTGTTGTCAACAGTTTTCAATCACAAGAAAGAGTGGCCAAAAGTCAAAATGATTTGGACGGTCGAAGGTCATCGCCTTCAGGATCATTTTCAAGAGGACGTTGTTTTTCTTGTGAGGGTTTCAGCAAAACCATTTTAATGTAGTAATTTCATTATCCGAGCTTCAACCCACCACGGAGAGTATCACAAGGACAATGCTAAGAACAAGCGGGCCTCCGACTTTGCGGTGCACCAAGGATACCCTGATGATATACCCAGCGGCAAATAAGATATTAATGATTCCACCAGAGCCACCCGCCTTTGGGCATACGACTCTAGGCAAAATCATTACATACATGAAATAGTGTATTTGAAATTCCGAGATCGAAAATTCGCCAAGACTGAAAACATAATTTGATAATTCCAAAACTTTTGTGGTAAGAGTACATAATTGTAGGCACACATGTCTTGGTGTGACCAGCCGATTAGTTGAACTGGGCCCATTCAACTGAATCTCGTCTAGTGAAGTAGGGCAAAGTGGTGTGTTGGGCAAAAGAACACTTGGTTCCTGGAACCAGTGCTCCTCAACCACCAGACTAGGACCCCGTCCTCCACCGACACAGGGGCGCGCAACCCACGGCCAACAGGTTGGTGGACCAAATATACCCCTGGGTCCACATGGGGTCCAAGAGGTTTTAGGCGTTACTACAGCACCCACCACGAGGTGGCTCTCTTCACGAGTGCTTCTAAACCTACTAGATTTTTAAAGTTTACTAAATATTTCCTAATCAAAGTTAGGGGCTAAAGGAATGGCATAACCAACTAGGGTCCATGCAGGTAGCAAAGGTACTATAACTCACCATAGTCCTTAGTATGGTGATCTACCTTCAGTTGTTGGCGATCTATAGCCTGTTTTATTTATATTGTAACCTCCCTAGTTAAAGTATTTTAGATAGAATTACTAGTTTTAAATATATATTTCTGTGATAGTCTAGTTGGTTTATTGTCCTTGTCGACAGATATTTTAAATTGGTTACCTTGTTTTCATCGCTATATGATTTGTAATATGATCATCGATGCGATGTAAACTTTTAACTCACTCACCCATTGTTATACCTACATAAATACTAAGCACCCCTCTTTAGTACTCTCAAAAGCCGTTTAGTTGATAAGTGATTTAGTGAGTTAATGTTTATCGTCACATCGATGTAAGAACAGGCTACAGACTGCCATCAACTGAAGGTAGATCGCCATACTGGGGACCAAGTGGGGACTTACAGTCCCTCGTAACATCTGTAATACCGCTGAAACAAATATATACTCATACTCAGAGATTTCTTATGGATGTGGAAAGGCTTCGCTGCTTCCCAATACATTACAATAGAAAAGTTGCATTATCCTTTCCCCGTTGTTATCCGGCAGCAACGTCTAAATGCCACTCAAAGAATTGATTTACGACTAGCCTGTTTAAGCAAATCTATGACGCATTAAATATAAAACATCACATCGATTAAAACTTGAGTCTGCTCCGATTTTGACATTCGCCAGGCAGCAGGCATGATGAAGGTGTCTCTGTTCTCTTGAGTTTGAATTCTTGTTGCCGCCCCATTAGTTTACCAAACAAACCTGACGAAGCAACGTGGAAACCTTAATATTACAGATAAGAAAAGTTTTACTCGCTGAAAGAAACTGGAATGTGCCGCGGCTTCTGCTGCACGGGAGGCAAGCGCAAAGGGTTTTACTATGCTGAACCTGGACTTCGGTCAATGTAAACAGGATGTGACCGAATCCCGCATTGTTTCTGAAGAAGGTCCTTTGAATTATGGACCAATCCAGAAACAGTAGAAGAAGAAACACCAAAACATCGAAAGCAAGTAAGGATTTGACATGTAGATAGATAAAGCATGACTACCATTTACTACCCATAATTGCTTTCCTCCCACACTTGTGCTTTTAATCAACGCTGCTCTCCTTTGGTTATAATGAAATCGTATTCTGTTTTAATACCGTATTTATTTATTGTGTTTACCTGAGTTGCCCACATATATTTCATTCCAAAATCAAAATTGCTTTTAAATGTACATGTATTGCTACATTCATCATTAATTACTTTGAGGGATGGGCTTCCATCGAATGATGTAATTATATGAACCTTCAGCAAGCCATTATCAGCAACTAAGAGAGAAATTCATTTAAGTAATGAGTAAGTGAGTGGCGGTGGTCGGTAAATAATCGAGAACGGACCAGACAATCCAGTGATCAACAGCACGAACATTGATTCATGCAGTTGGGATATGATATGGTCACAAGCGTGCCTGACAAACTCTAATCCAGTTAAATTGCGAAAAGCATGGGTTACTATTGTGGGTTGATATTGAATAAAACAGATATGGGGGATATATCTGAAAATTTGTCACCATTGGTACATACATATACGATATGATAAAATCGGTAACATAGTTTGCACTGATCTACTTAATATTTTGATTCAATGGTTGTGCCTTTCTTTTGTTATGGCTCTGAAATCTGGGGAACATGTCACTCAAAAATAATAGAGGCTGTGCAAATTACGTTTTGTAAACAATACTTAAGGGAAAAAACTACATTAAATGGTATGGTTCTTCGAGAGTGTTGCAGACTCCATTACAGCATTGTGTACATGTCAAGAGTGATCAAATTCTGGTGCAGACTTATACCTATGCCACAAAATAGACTCCATAATCAATGTTATTATTTAATGTTAAGATCACTAGATAGCTTAGGCTATAATACCTGGGTAACAAATGTTAGCCACATCCTGTTTCAATATGGATTTGGTTAAGCTTGGCTAAGCCAAGACATTGGAAATGTGGAATATTTTGTGTATCTATTCAAGCCAAGGCTAGGTGCTAACTTCTTAAAACAGTTTTGGTTCTCATCAATTAGTGAATCTCCCTAAATGTATATTTTACAAGGAGTTTACAACTTTCTTAAATGTTGAAAAAATATTTGTGTTGTGATATCCCTATGCATTTAAGAATTGCTATATCAAGGTTTTGATGCAAGTAATTTTAATATGCTGTTGAATGTGGCAGGTATAATGGAATTGAATATAACGAAAGGCTATGTCCTTTTATGTAAACCAGACGCCAGCATGATATTGAAAATGAATATCATGTACTATTTATTTGTAATGCCTATGATATACTTAGAAAGAAATATATAACAAAGTTCACTAAAGAACCACTTACTCATTACTCTGTCGTAAATCTTTTGCAAGGCAAAAATGATGCTGTCATATACCATGTTTGCCTATATTTATACCATGTACAGAAATTGATAAACTCCAGGACATAGAGCTGCAAGGTTGTTTTGCGCACCCACTAAACACAATGTCAGTCTGATTGTATTATGGGCGAGGACCTTTTTACTGAATGAATACTGTCTGTCTGTCTGTCTGTCTATACGATAAGTAAAAATAAGAGATGCACATTTTTGGTATGGATTAATTTTGTGTGATTTGTTTGTTTGCTATTGTTATGTTTTTAACGCTGGCTTTGGCAATTGCGATGTCCATTTCTGGAGAAGACAATCCAGTGATATCTACTATATTCTTCAAGAGATATAGGGATACTCCAAATCCACTCAAATTTGTTAGCGATATTAGTTTTGCCTTTGGGCACTTTGAACTTCATCAAAATGTTGTGAATGTTGGTACAAGTGTAATCTTATAATCACAGACTGTAGAACAGTGTGAAGGACTGACCACTGCACTCTGACTTCTGACAGTTTCCTTATTCTTTCTCTAGCCTGTATACATTCAAGTAGACTTCTCATAGTTAGTTAAGGTGTTCGACTGCATGCACGTAAATTAAAATGTATACCTTGAAGAATAAACGGTGTGGTAGTCTGGTGGTTAAAGCGATCTATTGTGTAATGAAGGGATACAATGCGTGAAGTCCATTTCTGGTGTCCCCCGCTGTGATGTGGCTTGAATATTGCCCCAAATGGCGAAAAACCTTACTCATTCACTCACTCTTTTGCATTAGATCACGGGTGTCTAATTGGCCAGTAGCAAGATCATGTTGCAATTCAATTATATTGATTAAAAGTTGATGTCTACATGTCAAATTATTTATCTAGTGAGTTTGGTTTTACTCTGCACTCAGCGGTGGTCCGTAAATAATCGAGTCTGGACCAGACAACCCAGAGATCAACAGCATGATCATAAAGCATAGAATATAGCAAATTGATCTTCGGTAACCCATGCTTCTCGTGAGAGGCGGCTAACGGGATCGGGTGGTCAGGCTTGCTGACTGGGTTGACACTTGTCATTGTGTCCCAGTTGCGTAGATCGATGATCATGCTGTTGATCTCTGGGTTGTCTGGTCCAGACTCGATTATTTACGGACCACCGCTGAGTGCAGAGTAAAACCAAACTCACTAGATAAATAATTTGACATGTAGACATCAACTTTTAATCAATATAATTGAATTGCAACATGATCTTGCTACTGGCCAATTAGACACCCGTGATCTAATGCAAAAGAGTGAGTGAATGAGTAAGGTTTTTCGCCATTTGGGGCAATATTCAAGCCACATCACAGCGGGGGACACCAGAAATGGACTTCACGCATTGTATCCCTTCATTACACAATAGATCGCTTTAACCACCAGACTACCATACCGTTTATTCTGCAAGTTATACATTTTAATTTACGTGCATGCAGTGCATACACCTTAACTAACTATGAGAAGTCTACTTGAATGTATACAGGATCTTCAGGGTGTCATAAACATCAACAACAGAAATGGACTTTCATCCGACTAGTGGACCCTTCCCCATGACCGAATATTCCAGTGATGTCTGAACGCTGTCGGTCATGCTGATGATAGTTTACTGGTGTATTTTAGACAATTGATGACACCAACATTTCTTGCAAAAGCAGTCAGTGACATGCCAGCATGCCAGCACACCTGTATATCTAAAATCCATGCATGGTGCCTCGTACAAACAAACATGATTGTAAAAGATTTTATATTTCTGTCATTGTGAAAAATTATAGGTGTTGAGATACTTTTTTCCATGTGTATATTTCTGGAAAGCTCTGAAGAATGCTTTCGTTTGATATACATCCATTCTCTTCCCACAGAGGTTACGTGTCATATCTTCCTACGAACCTCTGTTCTAATACAGCAATATTTCCCGGTTCTCGTAAAATCACCTAGCGGCAAAAAATCGCAACTCAAATTAACTCCCTTTTTTTCTATCCAATCAGAACACGTGTTACATCGACTTAGATCCAACTTAAATAATACAAGCAAATGTGGGGCAACAAATATTCCTCCTCTGCCGGGGACTTGTGTTGATGTGACACACAAGACATTTAATGGCTAGCCATTCCGTTGTGAAAGAGGGCGATGGAGACGCCATTGATCCGTCATTACATGACTGAGGTCTGTCTACAAGAAACGTTTGCGCATGGCGCAGGGGAGGAGGTTCTAGTTATCCCGAAACATCCGGAAATTACCGAGGCCTTGCGAATGATTACTTTTGAAACAACGTCGCTGATTGCACAACTAAATCTGATTGCAACCAATCACGAATCCTGAACACTCGCACCATGAAAAGACCGTATTAGAACAGAGGTTCGTAGGCAGATAGGACAAGTAACCTCTGTGGGAGGAGAATGATATACATCATGAGACAAAATAGGCATGCCAAAATCCCAAAGAACACAAGGGCATAAACGTGTTTAAGACCGCCTATGACCTTTGGGTGGGTGCTCAACCACTTTTGGGAGACTTTCTATATAGGATAGATTCTGAGTGTAAATCAGTTGAAATGAATTCTGTAGCAATGTGTGTTGGGTTTGGTCAAACTTACTTCCCTCCTGAATGCCTTAAATGGATTTAGGGTATGTGCACTTCCTACATGGGTATCATTTCTTTTGTTTCAGACCAAAATGAAACCCACTATCTCATTTGTTCTGATGAAGAACTTTATTGGTACCAGTATGGCAAGTCGAGAAACATAGCAAGCAAACGGTTGAAGCAAAGCATAAAACCATCTGAAGTGGACTACGTCCATTCTACGAACACCCTCTATTTCACGCTTGACAGTGATGTGCTTGTTTTTTCCGTCATATCAATAGGAAAGATTGGTCCCATGAAAGTAATGCTTGAAGGTAAGCAATGGAGGGAAAATATTTAACCTAACCTTTAATGACTTTGAATGTGGTTTCCGAAAAAAACGAAGTCCCATTGACCATCTGGTGCGTCTGGAATCATTAATCAAAAACTCCATTGTCAACAAACAGCATACAGTATCTATCTTTTTCGACTTAGAAAAAGCATATGATACAACGTGGAAACATGGTATCCTAAAAGATTTACACCAGTTTGGATTGAGGGGTAGACTACCTCAATTTTATCTCAGTTTTTAAACAACGGACAATTTCAAGTTCGGGTGGGTTCAACACTGTCTGACTATTTCCACCAAGATCAGGGCGTCTCCCAAGGCAGCATCCTGTCTGTCACACTTTTTTAGCATCAAAATTAACGGCCTCACTAACGTTCTGAACAGTTGCGTTGATGGGTCCCTTTTCGTGGATGACTTCAATATTTCATGTCGTGGTAAGAACATGCACACAAAAGAAAGGCAGCTACAACTATGCCTTAACAAAATCGAAAAATGGGCCAATGAAAATGGTTTTTCAGTTTTCAAAATCCAAAACAAATTGTATTCGCTTTTGTCGTAAATACAAACCACACAAGGATCCAGACCTAACTTTTGATGGTACTCCCATCAAGGTAGTAGAAGAGGCCAAGTTCCTTGGACTCATATTCGACCGCCACCTGACATTCTTACCACACATAAAATATTTGAAAACAAAGTGCTTGAAGGCTCTAGACTTGCTAAAAGTAGTCTCAAATACAGAGTGGGGAGGGGGATCAGACCACCCTCCTTCACTTGTACAGATCATTAGTTCGCAGTAAACTAGATTATGGCTCCATTGTCTACGGTGGAGCCTGCAAAAGCAATTTAGAAAAATTAGACTCTATCCACCACCAAGGGATGAGGCTCTGCCTGGGAGCTTTTAGGACCTCTCCGGTAGACAGTCTATATGCGGAGGCCAATGAACCTTCCCTTGAACAACGCCGCATTAAACTCTCACTGCAGTATATCACTAAATTACGTTCAAATGAGTCCAATCCAACATACAATTGAGTTTTCAACCCGCTCTATGAAACCTTGTTTCCTAAACTGCCAAGCCTGGTTCCACCCCTTTGAATCAGGATCAAACAACACATATCTGCAGCTAAAATTGATATCAACATCATTGCACCTTACCGACTTCTTTCCTCACCACCATGGCAAAAGGTGAAACCACAGGTCGATCTTACCCTCACCAAACTCAAAAGATCTGAAACAAATCCTTTGGTCTTCCAACAGGAATACAACCAGTTACGTTCGAAGTATAACACCCATAGATCCATTTTCACAGACGGATCCAATGACGATGGCCAAGTTGCCAGCGCTACAGTCAGTGGATCCAAGACAGTAGTATAGGGAATGACAAGAAAAACCTGTATAGGTACACCTTGCTCAGAAGCTTCCATACGGGCTAATTCTGCTACCAGCCTAGGAAAAAATGAGTGTTTGCCCAAACCCTTCGACAAGACCACTTTTGGCTGCTCCCCAATGTAGTGCACTCCCAGTTAGAGCTATGTGGGTGCATGGATATAGAAATATGCCAGGAACCAAGCTCTCGTGCGAAGCCTATACCGAGATCCGATCGGGTCGTTTGTCCCTTCGGGAAGCGAAGAGGAAGTACCACATATCGCAAGCTCGATACACGCGAATCCGAGGTGGTATAGACAAGCCCCAGACAGCGACAACTCCCGACATATCCGAAGACTTCGAGGCCCTGCTGCAGAAGTGTCGCCCCATGTTGCTTTCCGACCGAGAGAAACAAATCCTGGAGCAATCGGGACACACCTTCTACGAACGCTACCAGATCCCCAAACAGTTTCTCGAACTCTACTTGCTGTGGTTTCGCCCACTAGTAGAAGCCGGCAAAATAGTCGATTTCGTCTACATCTACCCACCCCACCAATTTCGACCCTCGGCGGGCAAACTCCGAATCATTCTCGCTGATGACTGCTATCCGGGCCCCAAGGACAGACACAACCGATGCACCGACTGCCTCGCCACTCTATCGGAACTGCCTGCTCTCTTCGGCCCCAACAACTCTACGTGCAAGTGTGGTGCCATCGACCATTGCGTCGACAGCAAGAAATGCGTTCTCTGGGAACAGAAAGCGATAGACTACACACCCCAGGAGCGACTTCCACTCGAGGTTCCAGAAGAGATCGTGGTCGACAGCTGTTTTATAGGAGCCTTAAAATCTGTAGGGCACCATGAGTTTCAGCAACCCCAATGCAATGGGACGCGGAAAGGAGACAGCTTGCTTCTCTGTAGAGTAGGTCCAGAAAAGACAACACCACAAAAAAACAAAGATAGAGTGGTGTCTGTAGTATACAGCTAGAAACAAATAGTCCCACCAGGGATACAGAATAGAATACCTCTCGCGTACCCAACGATATACATTCTGCTACGATTTGCAAACTGTTTTGCTGTATGTTTGCCAAAATGGCCTAGTATACGAGCTGGTTGGTCTATTGGGCCTTCCCCAGCCATTTCTCGTAGTTTTTCGCCCACAGAAGAATACTCCATAGGGTCCTCTTTCCAGTATGCAGCCTCTGATTTGTCGAATTCCTCGAATGGGAAGCGAGGTGTATTTCTCTGCTATATACAATATGCATGCTCGAGATGTATACACAGTACAGTGTATACTTCGAATTGGGCACAATATTTTTTTTTTTCTAGTCCATCTGGAAGGGGTCCCTATGTTTTGGTGTTGCTGTTGTCGTCTCGTGGGCCTGCTTGTGGACCGGTGGTGGTGGTGTGCTGTGCTTCCAGGTCTTGTGGATGACCTTCCAGAGAAAAACAGCGGCTAGCGAAAGGTAGGTCCACCTTTGAGCTGTTTCTAGCATCTGCCGCACCTTCTGGATATCCAGACGGGTCTCTTCTTGCTCCTCCTCGACGTTTTCTATTTCCTCCCGGAGTTCTTCCTCGTCGTCCTTGTCCAGCATCGACAAGATGTCGACCAACAAATTCGTGGTTTGCTCCACACGAGCCGGCAACGTATTCGTGGTTTGCTCCACACGAGCCGACATCGCCGCTGTTTGCTCCACACGAGCCTCTAGCCTCCCCAAGCGGTCGTAGAAGTCCTGGATGGTGGGCACAGTCGGCGGTTCTGCAGCAGGCACTATGCTGCTGGTAGACGGCTCGCTGGCTGGCAATACGCTGCCGGCAGATGTCTCGATAGCGGGCGAGATAGCCGCAGGCAATGCGTCTGTGCTGGGGGTCGACGCCGGATTTGGAGCTATCTCTCCAGTGGTGCTGGTAGACGGTTCTGTGGCCGTATTCCATATTTTGCGTAGTCGATTGGAACCGATGCCGAATCGTTGTCTCGTTTCTTGTGCTGGGACTTTTCCACGCATCTTGCGAATCTCCTCCACTTGGTCTTGCGATAGTTGTCTTTTTGGAGGCATTTGGTTGTACTATATATCTACAGTCGCAAAAAATTGTCTATATGGCAAACTAGGGCACACTAGGTACAGACTAGGCAAACTAGGGCACACTAGACAAACTGGGGCACACTAGACAGAACCTAGAAGTTTGCTTGTTTTGCCAAGCATTTGCTAAGTATTACCCGTATGGAAGCTTCTGAGCAAGGTGTACCTATACAGGTTTTTCTTGTCATTCCCTATACTACTAAGACTGTCTCCTCTAGGATCCCCGACAACAGTTCCAATTTCACCGCTGAAGCCAAAGCTATCTTCTCAGCTTTGACCTACATTCAACAGCAAAAAACATTCCAAAAACTTCATCGTTTTTACAAATTCATTATCCTGCCTTCAAGCACTTCAAAATGTGACTCCAAGTCACCCAATCATCCTGGACATATTAGAACTTTACAACGACCTTTCCACTGGCCAATATGACATCGTCCTCTGCTGGTTGCCGGGTCACGTCGGCATAGCAGGTAACACCAAGGCCGATGCTGCAGCAAAAGCAGCTCTTGACAAGCCCCTATCTCCACTGCTAATCCCCGTACAGTGATTTCAAAACCCACTATCAAAAGCTATACTCGGGACCTCGCGCAAAAAAGGTGGGACACTCAAGTGGGTAGAAACAAACTCCATGAATTGAAGCAAACAATCCGTTATACCTACTTGGGTTGTCAGTCAAGACGTGATGAGGTAATTTTACGACGATGTCGTATTGGCCACAGTCGATTTATACATGACTATCTGCTGAAAACGGATGGGGATGGACACCCCATGTCTGTCTCTTGCGATGAGGTTTTCATCATCAACCATATTCTGCTTGAATGCGTGGACTTGTCGTCTGCAAGGGACTCACATTATGATGCAACAAACCTACAAGATCTGTTCTCCCGCGTGAGCGCTCATCTGATAGTGAACTACCTGAGGGAAGTTGATCTGTATCATAAATTGTAACTGCTAAATGTAACAGCCATAAATTGTAACTGTGAAATGTGACTAACAAATTGCCTGCCTTTAAATTTGATGCTATGACTTTCTCTGCTTTTAAATGACAATGTAATGAATATATGTTTTTTCAAATAAAGCTCATTCCGAGTATGCACTTACAATGTTTACTAATGCAAACTTGTTCTCGTCACTATATGGCTGGAATAATGCCGATGTGACGAAAAACCCAACTCAACTCAACTCAACATGCTAGTTTCAGACACCATCTGTGACACTCTAGATATTTTACAGTCCTTCGATGACTGATTATTTAACAACTCCTATTTATTGTGTATGTAAACATTTTCTCGTCACTTTATGGCTGAAATATTGTATTGCATTAGTAGCTTTAGTAGCTTAGTAGTTTTAGATTTACAAAGTCGTTTTATGTCTAAATATATACTCTTCTAGTGGTTTTAATGTCCTTTGCTGAACGGTTTTTTATAATTCAACTCTGTATTTATCATGTATTTAGAGCTCGGTTTAATCACAATATGGCTGAAATATTGCCAATGTGACTTTAAATATTAACCAACTCACTCACTCATTTGACACTTCTGGATTGTTCTCTCCCAAATGCACATGATTAATACTGAGGCTTATTAGGAAATAGCACTTTTTGTCTTCTTCCGCATATTAAATCCCTAGAAACTAAATGCCTGGAGGCACTCGATTTACACCTATATAGATCACTGGTCCGTTCGAAGCTTGATTATGGCTCCTTCGTATATGGTGGAGCCTGCAAAGGCAACCTAAAAATATTAGATTCAGTCCACCACCAAGGTCTAGGACTTTGTCTTGGGTCATTCAGGACTTCTGTTGACGGTCTCTACGTCGAGGCAGATGAGCCTTCTCTTACCCAACGCCGTATAAGATTATCTTTACAATATATTACAAAACTATATTCTAACGAGTCTAACCCTGCATTTAACTGTGTCTTCAATCCTCTTTATAACAAAAAAAGTCTTCTCTTGTTCCGCCTCTTGGACACAGAATTAAACCATTCATTTCTGCTGCCGGCATTTAGTGAATTAAGAATTAAATATAACACATATAAATCCGTATGGAAAAGATGGGTTCAAGGATGGTGGCGCAGTGGCTTGTGCCACTGTCATTGGATCCAGAACAATATCTTCTCGATTGCCTGATAACAGCTCCTTTTCGCAGCAGAAACTAACGCCATATTAACAGCCTTAAAATATATTAATAAACACCGTAAATATAAACAACATATAAACTTCTTAGACTCTATCATGTCCCAGATATCTGTCTGGCAAACATCCAATTTAATTGAAATTATTGAATTATATAATGATCTTGCTACTGGCCAGTACGAAATCGGCCTCTGTTGGTTACCCAGCCATGTTGGAATCTCTGGTAGATATGATGTCGAAAAACTCACCATTAGCATCGCCAGGTACTCTTCCATTAACAATGAAAAATCCATATGTGTAGCATATATTTAACAAGTTTTGACCAAAAGCGTTTATCACACCATCACTGGATATCCTCTCGCTGACAGGATCATAATCCCCATCAATGCGGGAAGAACCAATGATATCGTCAGCCTCGTTTTCAGCCTCAAATGAACGCGGGTTATTCTCACTTGCAGTTCTAGCATTCACATCGACACAACGAAGAATTGCACAATTACTAAAGAAAAAAATAATTTGGAATAGGAATTCCTCAAGCTTATCAATTGCACAAGAGAAGTTAACTATGTGATAATAACTTCACCCCGTGGGAGGGATAGGTATAATATCCTTGGTAAAACCAAAAACATTTTTGCAAAGCTTTATGCAAAGAATGTTGTCCACACCCGTCTTGATTCTCTGAAAATGCTCACTGAACTTCTAGGTATGTTAAATGTGGGGCAACGTCTTGAATTTGACCACCAGCCTTTGGAGCTTTTTTGTTTACTTTCCTAATTTTCTGTCAGATAAACAACTAGGCATTACACTTAATCTCGCGGAAACGTACAGGTGGAACAGTGCTTCATAGATCACTTTATAGCCTGCTTAACAGGCAAAGCTAATGCCTCTTTTCATAGTTTAACTGAATATATAGATACTAATCTAGATGGTGCTCTTAGCCAGTTCGTAAGTCATATACTGGATGCAGCCAAATGCATGAAAAGACCTGCAGTTAGATGCCAGATTTTCAGACGACAACCCTTAAACGACGAATGTAGGTCCACATTTAGCGTAACGCGAGGAGGGCGGTTAGGAAATTTAGACTTACACGAGACGACAACAATAGAAAGACTTTTTGTACTTTTGAAATAAATATAAAGAATCATGCAGAAAATATAAGAGCGAAACAAGAGACCTTGAAAAAAATGAGCACTTTCACTCAACATTCTGGTAAATTTTGGCGAGAGATTCGTTCCTTGAAAAGTAAAGGTAATGTGGCTTGTAATATACCAACTGACCAGTGGCTGTCACACTTCCCTTCTGTCTTTTCACATTTTTATGAAAATTCTGATTGCATTGATACAGCTTAGTTGCTGGAATCTAAGGCTAGTTTGGAGACCAGTGGTTATACAGAATATGATGCCGAAATCCTTGATTCAATAATAACCGAAACCGAAATTGTCGATGCCATAGGAAATCTTAAAAGCGGAAAATCACCTCGTCCGGACAGGATTTTAGTGGAGATGTTAAAAACTTCCAAAGACATTATATGCCATTTTTGCATAAATGTTTTAACTGTGTTTTGAACACTGGATACTTTCCAAGAACCTGGGCGCAGTCTATTATAGTACCTCTACATAAGAATTGTGACATCAATAACCCTGACAATTACAGAGGCATATTTCTGACGAGTAGTATTGGTAAATTGTTTACATTTATCCTCAACAAAGGATTAAACTTTTGGGCATATATCAGAGACAAAAATTCTGAAACACAAGCTGGCTTCAGGAAATGTTATTCCACATCTGACCATATTTTTACATTGTATGCAATTGTTCAAATGTACTTAATAAGAAGAAAACGTAAATTATATGTAGCATTTATTGGCTTTAGGAAAGCATTTGACTCTGTAAATTGACAGAAATTGTGGTCTTGTTTAAGGTGGGCGGGATTAGATGGGGAAATGTTATTTATGTTACAAGGTATTTATGCCAGCGTGAAGGTTTGTGTGCGTAGCAACGGGGGATTCACTGACTACTTTGAGCGCCCACTGGGTGTGAAGCAAGGATGTTTGTTAAGTCCTATCCTTTTTTTCCTTCTTCATTAGAAAATGAAATAATTCATAAAGGCAAACATGGTGTACAGCTATATCATGATATTTTGGAGATTTTAATACTACTGTTTGCTGACAACGTGATATTAGTATCGGACTCAGTGGTAGGCTTACAGAACCAATTAGACATTATGGAGAACTACTCGAAAGAGTGGAAATTAGATGCTTATCTTGATAAGTCAAATATTGTTGTATTTAGAAGGGGTGGACAAATTGCAAATGGCGAAAAATGGTCTTATAACGGCATTTCAATGCAAATAGTTTCTGAATACAAATATACAGTTCTTGGAATATTTTTAATTATACATTGAATATGGGTAAAACTGCTGTTGCCTTATCAGCAAAAGCAAAAAAGGCTCTGGTGTATTTACTTTCATCACTCTATCTATTAGCGCAAATAACACCAAAGATGTTTTTTAAACTTGTCGATGCACAGATACAACCAATGCTTTTGCATGGGGCAGAAATACGGGGTTTCTAGACTTTTGAACCGATTGAATAAGTACATCTATTGGCATGTAAGAAGTTCCTTCATGTTAACATTACAACACGAAACTATATGGTACATGGAGAATGTGGAAGATACCCACTTTATATAAACTCTCACCTTCGTTGCATAAAACACTGGTTCAAAATACTGAATAGGCATCAACAGCATCTACTAAGAAAGTAGTCTACCCAACATGCTGCATAATTTACTTAATATTGGTTATGTGACATGGGCATCAAATATAACATATCGGTTATTTTCTTATGGAATTGGATATGTGTGGATTGTCCAAGGTGTAGGTAACGAGTGGCTGTGTATGAACGAATTTCGTCAAAGAGCCGTGGATTTGTTTCGCCAGAATTTGATGAATACCCTTAATTTAAGTTCTAGATTTGATGTATATAGATCCTTTAAAACATTGATGGAACCTCAGACATATCTATCAAACATTACAAGCAAGAAACTTAGAAATACAGTTATTAGATTAAGACTTGGCTTGACAGATATAATGATCAATACTGGCCGTAACAAGTCACTGGCCAAACATCTAAGATTTTGCCCTGTCTGTATGGCGGATATCGAAGACGAATATCCTCTGTTATTTATATGTGACGGTTATGCCGATTTAGTTGAGTTGAGTTGGGTTTTGCGTCACATCGGCATTATTCCAGCCATAGAGTGAGGAGAACAAGTCTGCATTAATAAACATTGTAAGTACATACTCGGAATGAGTTTTATTTAAAAAACATATCAAATTTAAAGGCAGGCAATTTGTTAATCACATTTCACAGTTACAATTTATGATAGTTACATTTCACAGCTACAATTTATGGTACAGATCAACTTCCCTCAGGTAGTTCACTATCAGATGCTCACGCGGGAGAACAGATCTTTTAGGTTTGTTGCATCATAATGTGAGTCCCTTGCAGACGATAAGTCCACGCATTCAAGCTGAATATGCTTGATGGTGAAAACCTCATTGCAAGAGACACACATGGGGTGTCCATCCCCATTCATTTTCAGCAGATAGTCACGAGTAAATCGACTGTGGCCAATACGACATCATCGTAAAATTACCTCATCACGTCTTGACTGACAAGCCAAGTAAGTATAACCTTTGTTGGTTTCAATTCATACAGTTTATTTCTTCCTACTTGAGTGTCCCATCGTTTTTGCATGAGGTCCCGAGTATAGCTTTTGATAGAGGGTTTGAAATCACTGTACGGGATCAGCAGTGGAGACAAAGGCTTGTCAAGAGCTGCTTTTGCTGCAGCATCGGCTTTTGTGTTACCTGCTATGCCGACGTGACCCGGCAACCAGCAGAGGACGATGTCATATTGGCCAGTAGAGAGGTCGTTGTAAAGTTCTAAAATGTCCAGATGATTGGGTGACGTGAAGTAACATTTTGAAGTGCTTGAAGGCAAGATAATGAATCTGTGAAAACGATGAAGTTTTTGGAATGATTCTGCTGTTTAATATATGTCAAAGCTGAAAAGATAGCTTTGGCCTCGGCAGTGAAAATGGAACTGTTGTCGGGAATCCTAGAGGACACAGTCTTAGATCCAATGACTGTAGCACTGGCGACTTGACCCTCATCCTTGGATCCGTCTGTGAAAATGGATCTATGGGTGTCAAACTTGGAACGTAACTGGATGATTTAAGAAAGGCGTACATTCCACACAAATATCTCGGTCACCCTACAACGGAAACACTTATAATAATTCTATCTTCAAAAGACGAATCTGTCCATGTAAAATTAGCCCTGTTTTTAACATATTCGCTGTCGTTAAGGAAGATTCTGATTTTTCCTGTCAACTAATTTTACAATGTTATGATGCTTTTCACTGTTCGCAATGTCCATACTTTGCCTGTCGTTATAATACTATGTATACAGGACAGAGGCCTTATGTACAATATACCATCTTGATCTTGATCTTGAATCTCTGGTAATACAGTGGCTGATCTTGCTGCCAAGGCAGCACTCAACAAATCTGTGACACCAGTTCTTATTCCATACTCTGATTACAAAGCAAGCATTAGGACTTACATCCGTGATCTGATGCAGAGGAAATGGGACATCCAAGTAGGTATCAATAAATTACATGAAATAAAACCCGATATTGGTTACACTTGCTTGGGTTGTCTGTCCGGATTTGAAGAGGTCATTATGCGACGATGTCGCATTGGCCATACACGGTATACACACGAATACTTATTGAAAGGTGAGGATCCTCCGTTTTGCATCCCTTGTGATGAAAAAATCACGGTCAAGCATGTCCTGCTTGACTGTGTTGAATATTCCATCACAAGGGATAACTATTTCAAATCACGAACTATGAAGGATCTTTTAATAAACAATATCAGTTCTCATTTAATTATTGCATTTTTAAAAGAATTAGATTTGTTAAATGATTTGTAAATAGATGAATATTTTATGATTGGAAGTTTGAATTAGTAACTCAGATTGTGAGTGGCTGTATCCTCAAAGGGGTTAATGTATTGTAAAATTATTGTCCTCCTGAAAGGGTACGTAAGTCCACAAACATTCAAAGTAAATTCATTCAAACTTTCCACTATCTTTAATCGTAGAATATGTGTCTTTTTAAATATATGGCTAGATGTGTCTAAATTGCTAACGGCTGAAGGGATGATGTAAATCCAGCTAGGGCCCATGCAGGAAGCAAATGTACTGTACGTCTCCATGGTCCCTAGTATGGTGACCTACCTTCAGTGTCTGGCAATCTATAGCCTGTTTTCATATTGTATTTATAGCTGAAATATTTTAGATTTAGTTACTAGTTTTAAATGAATATCTGTGATACACTAGTAGTTTTACTGTTCTACGTCAACAGGTATTAAAGTTCTAACTTTATTGATCTTTCATATAATTATGAATTGTTCTTGTGACGATCTAGCTGAAATATTGCTAATGTGGCGATAAATATTAATTCACTCACTCACTCACTTTTTGTATTCTATGTCTTGATCGGACACTTTTATTTCTTGGTGAAAGTCGTAAATCAGAAGAAGGGAACTGACTATTAAACAAAGCCGTATATGCGCGTTCGATGACTACCAGTCAACCCTTCTCACAGCAACATGTTACACACACATCATCTGTTATCATCTGCACAAAGCGTACCCAATGCCTGAGAAAACATTCCGTAAAAAGCATTTAGTTAAACTGTCTTCAACCATTTTCAGTGCGATGTGAGGAACATATTACTCCAAAGATCTTCTACCTCATAACACACACTTTTATTCCTTGCAGGACACACAGTCCGTCATTTTAAAATAGATGTGGACAAAAATCTCGTCATTTGGGCAGGAATGCATGAGTTGAAATCCGCCACCTTAAAGGAAAAGAGCATTAAAACCATATTCAGCGGCTTTTTCATTAGTTCCTTGCAGATTGATAAACTTAACAGGTGAGACTTAATGTTTTCTATTCAGAAGCTGCTTGCACGTTTAAAGTACGTGTCATAATATCAGCGCTTTTACAATGACTTCAATTGCTTTTTTTCAGTCTTGTATATTTGGCTGACAGCAAAGGAGTCTACGTTACTAATTACAACGGACAAAAGATCAGATTTATTGGCACATTAGACTTTACAAGATTGTTTTATGACCAGGAAGGTAAGTATAATTTGAGTGAGTGAGTCGGTTTAGTTTTACACCACACTCAGCAATATTCTAACTTATAGCAATATATATCTATACTATATATATATATATATATATATATATATATAGAGAGATAGAGAGAGAGAGAGAGAGAGAGAGAGAGAGAGAGAGAGAGAGAGAGAGAGAGACCTAAAACATATAAATTTTACATTACAACATACATACACATTTTTCAGACAATATACTCTACGTAGCGACATACACCCGAGATATGTTGGTAGACAACCAACAGAAGATGGAATACAAAATTCTGAATATACTTGGAGGAGACCCATACTTTGTGGTTCATCGTCAGACAATTTACCACCATAGTGGACATCTTGGGTAAGACATTTAAGTTAGAGTTACCCATTATCATTCATCTTTTTTGTATGTGTTTCAAGGTACCAGGGTTTTCCGATAAAAGGACATCCCAAAGTTTAGTGGTCCATTGGTAGAAACTACTGTCTGAGAATAAAATTCAAGGAAATACATACTCAAGCTGAAGATGCGAAAACAGTGGTGTGAACATACACTTGTAAAGTTATCATTGAAGTTCTACTTGGAGGTGCGCATGCGTAATGAGCATGGTGTCAGCGAGGGAATGAGTAAACATTTAACGTCAGATCGACAATATTTCAGCAATATCATGACGACAGCAATTCGCGTACCAAGATTAAATATATATATACTTTTTAAAAAAAAAGCTGTTAGCGATGGACTGTATAACAGCCAGATTATCACAGATTCATTATAATTAGTTTGAGATCAGTGTAAAATGAATAACAGAATAAACCCATTGCCAGCAACTCAAAGTAGATCACAATGCCAGTGACCATTATTATTGCTACCTGCATGGGCCCAAGCAGGATTAAAATCATCCCTACAGCTACTTGCAGTTTTTGAGCGAATTCGCCATAAATTAAAATAACACAAATTCTAAGATTAAAACTCTGTGAATGATAAACATTCATTGAATGATGTGGTCTTACGTTCCCTCTTCGGAGGACAATTCCTGTATGGCCTTTAATTACTTTATGGTGTCATGTGTTTTGCATTTCTAGACAGGTTAATCAGGCTAAAATTGTTGTCAGCAGAGCACTTTTTCCCGGCATAGATGAATAGGGGTAATTTATAGAAAACGCCCGTAACTTATTGCTCTGCTGCTATGTATACTTGTATATAGTATGACCCGTGAAGGTCCGGGTTAGAATGTGCCTTCAGTAACCCATGCTTGTAAGAGGCGACTAACGGGATCGGGTGGTCAGACTACCACTGAGAATATAGTTAGGTCGAACTTAGTTCAACAGATATTTCACACTTTCACATATTAACTACCTAAATTGTAGATATAAATGTGAAAAAACAGTTGTTTTCTATTTCCGAGAGTACTTTACTTCCTGGCACGACCCAAACCCAATCAGAACCATGTTATGATCGTGATACATCTTCTCAGTCATCTCAAATGACTCAACCTAACAGAAACGTTCAACAAATCGTCTAAAGCAAAAGCAAACCGATGCCAGATTCTTCGAAAAACAAAGTGGCAGAGCCTCAAAAGGGACAGATGATAAAATTTAATTATTTAACAAATACGGATGACTTGAGGACATGGACGTGTCCGAAAACGTCCATCTTAGGGCACATAGCTTGTCGCCCTCGAAAAAGTGTGGGGTAGATCCCCTATAAATCCACCTAAATGATAGGTCTATCTAAAAATATCGTGCAGTGGAACTGTAGAGGACTACGGACAAATCTTAATGAAATACAGCTATTAAGCCAGGATTTGATACCATCAGCGTTCTGTCTGCAAGAGACGTATCTGAAACAGACAGATAATTTTAGCTTACGTCAGTTTGAAGCCTATCATTATTTTTCACCTCTGGATGATAGGGCCACTGGAGGTTCTACTCTCCTTATACGACAGGATGTTATTCACAGCCCTGTTACACTTAACACTAATCTCCATGCTGTTGCAGTGCGACTTACTCTGGGTGTAGCATTTACGTTATGCTCTCTGTATATTCCACCTTCATCGACACTTCAACTGACGGATCTTCAATCACTCTATGATGAACTCCCGAAGCCATGTGTTATTATGGGTGACCTAAACAGAAACAACCCACTCTGGGGCAGAACAATCACTAATACTAAAGGCAAAATACTTGGAGATTTTATTTCCAATAATGACCTGTGCATATTTTATGATGATTCAAGCACCTATCTGCATCCTGCACACTTATTCTTCTCTGGATTTGTCTCTTGCAGATTCTAACCTACTGAATGAATTTGATTGGTCTGTTCATAATGACCTTTGTGGAAGTGACCACTTCCCAACTATCCCTTCAGAAATAGCTCCATCTGATTCTCCATCGTATACAAGATGGAACTTTTCGAAGGCTAACTGGCCTTTATATCAAACAATTTGTAAATCGAAACTGCGACCTGAATGCTTCAGTGATATAACTGATCCCATTTAAGTTTTTGCTGACGTTTTAAATGAAATAGCTGATGAGTGTATACCAAAGTCCTCTTCGACTCCACATGTACAAAAACCATGGTTTAATACAGATTGTAGACAAGCCCAAAAAGCGAGGGAAAGGGCAGAGCATTATTTCCGCCATCATCCAACTGTCCATAACTTAAATATACTAAAAAAACTCAATGCGTCGTACCTTCAAACAAAACAAACGGAAATCTTAGAGAAGTTATGTCTCCAAAATTAATTCAAGGTATTGAACATGGTTCAAAGAATTATGGGCAAAGGTTCAAAATCTGCTGTTTACCATCATAAAGATGGTTATAATTAATTACTGACAAATCTAAACTTGGCGAAACTCTTGCCAAAAATGCATTATCAGCAAATTGTGTCCCTGAGTTTCAGAGATATCAGAAACAACAGTAAAAGACAAAACCTAATTTCGAATCAAATAACGGTGAAGATTATAATGAAGTGTTTTCATTCATGAGTTACATACAGCTCTTGAGCAAGCTCATGACACTGACAGTATACACTGCCAGCTAACGCAACACTTACCTGAACCATGTCTGATGACACGTTTGACCAAATATGGACGTCTGGAGCATTTCCTCCTTCATGGGGTAATGCCAGTGTAATCCCAATACCAAAACCTGGCCGAGATCATACAGATCCATCGAATTACAGACCTACATCTATCACCAGCTGTGTCTGTAAAACCATGGAAAGAATGGTGAATAATAGATTAACCTGGTATCTTTAAACCAATAACCTTATATCAAATATTCAATGTGGTTTCAGGAAAAATCGAAGTACCATTGTCATTTGGTACGTTTAGAATCCTTTGTTAAAAATGCTATAGTCAATAAACAACATGCATTATCAATTTTCTTTGATCTCGAGAAAGCTTATGATACGACCTGGAAGCATGGCATTTTGAAGGATTTACATGACTTTGGTTTGAGGGGCCGTTTACCTCTTCTTATATCACTGTTTTTAAAAGACAGGCAATTGCAAGTTCTAGTTGGTTCAACCCTGTCTGACCATTACAATCAGGATCAGGGTGTCCCACAAGGCAGCATTTTGTCTGTCACTTTATTTGGTATTAAGATCAACAGTTTATCCAAGGTTTTAAATGATTCAATCGATGCATCACTTTTTGTGGATGATATTAATATTTCTTGTCGAGGTAAAAATATGCATACTATTGTAGTTGTGTCTAAACAAAATAAATAAATGGCGTCTAGACAACGGCTTTAAATTTTCTAAGTCAAAAACTAATTGCATACACTTTTCTAGAAAATATAAGCCGCATAAGGACCCAGAACCGTCTTCAAATGGCACTCCCATCAAAGTTGTAAAGGAGGTCAAATTCTTGGGTCTAATTTTCGATTCTCACATTCTCATATCCCTTAAAGCTAAATGCCTGAAGGCACTAGATTTGTTAAAGGTTGTTTCCAGTTCAAAGTGGGGAGGGGAACAAACTACCCTCCTTAATTTATACAGATTATTTGTGCCATCTAAACTTGATTATGGCTCCATCGTATATGGTGGAGCCTGCAAAAGCAACCTAAATCTACTTGATTCTGTCCACCACCAAGGCTAAGACTTTGTCTTGGGTCTTTTAGAACTTCTCCTGTTGACAGTCTCTATGTTGAGGCTGACGCCGTATAAAATTATCCTTGCAATATACAACAAAATTTTATTCGAACCCGTCTAATCCTCCATTTGACTGTTTTCAATTATCTTAATGAAGATCTGTCCAACTAAAGGTCTTCTCTTGTTCCACCTCATGGTTTAAGAATTAAACCATTCATTTCTGCTGCCGGCATTGAGCTGGAAAATATATCTCCTTCCCGTCTTCTTTCTTCTCCTCCTTGGCAATTAGTGAGGCCACAGGGTGACCTAACACTCACAAAGTATAAGAAATCAGAAACTAATGAATTACAATATAAACAAGAATAAAATAAATTAAAAAGTAATATAATACATACAAATATTTATTTACAGAGAGATGCAAGGATGGTGGCGCAGTGGCTTGTACCACTGTCATTGGGTCCAGAACAATATCTCCTTGATTGCCTGATAACAGCTCTATATTCACAGCAGAAGCTAACGCCATATTAACAGCCTTAAAACATATTAATAAACACCTTAAATATAAACAATATATCATATTTTCAGGCTGAATACTAAATACTAACTGTTCACCTGTCTTTGAATCTGGAGTTATGTTCTGCTAATATTCACATTTAATACGTGAGTAATGAGTGAAAATTTAAAACAAATTACAATCTTAATTCTCAATAATTTCTGGTTGCACTGTAAAACCAGCTTCAGTCTTGGCTAGTACAAGCAGCCGCATATACACATACTCGCGTATGCACGTCGTCATATGAGCGAAATATTCTCAAGCACGACGTTAAACCCAATTTCCCCTCACCTCACGTCATACCTGCAGGCTATCAAATATCTTTCTTGCAAACATTCACTTTCAAACAAAATTATTGAATCATATAATGACCTTGCCACTGGTCAATACGACATCGACATCGTCTTTTGTTGGTTACCCAGCCACGTTGGAATTTCTGAGAATGCAATGGCCGATTTTGCTGATAAGGCAGCACTCAACAAATCTGTGACACTACTTCTTATCCCATACTCTGATTACAAAACTAGCTTTAGAACGTACATCCGTGATTTGATGTAGAAGACGTGGGGCACCCAAGTAGGTATCAATAACATGACATATAACCCTATATTGGTTACACCTACTTGGGTTGTCAGTCCAGATTTGAAGAGGTCATCATACGACGATGTCGTATTGGCCACACACGATATACTCATAAATACCCATTGAAAGGTGAAGATCCTCCGTTTTGTATCCCTTGTGATGAGAGAACCACAGTCCAGCATTTGCTGCTTGACTGTGTTGAATATTCCATCATAAGGTATAAATATTTCAATGTATCCTTTACAAATATTAATTTTCATTTAATCTTTGAGTTTTTGAAAGAAATTGATTTAATTACTAGTAATTCATTTTGAATGATATGTTTTGTAGATAGATGTATTTAATAATTGGTTTAGTATGAATTAGCAACTGAGATTGTTAGTAGCCGTATCCTCGGCTCGTAGTATTGTAAAATGTTTGTCCTCCTGAGAGGATACGTAAGTCCCAAAACATGCAAAGTAAATTTAAACTTTCCACGTTTTTAATCGTAGAATCTGTGTCATTTGAATTTGACTGAATTGCTGACGGCTGAAGGGATGGTCCCTAGAATGGTGATCTACCTTCGGTTGTTGGCAATATATAGCCTGTTTTTTATATCGTATTGTCTTCTATAGTAAAAGTTTTTGTAGTTTTTCATACTAATTTTATATCTATATCTGTGATCCTCTAGTTATTTTACCGTCCGTCGTTGACAGGGTTTAATAATTGACTTAAATTATTGCGACTG
Source organism: Haliotis rubra (assembly GCF_003918875.1). Classification (NCBI taxonomy): domain Eukaryota; kingdom Metazoa; phylum Mollusca; class Gastropoda; order Lepetellida; family Haliotidae; genus Haliotis; species Haliotis rubra. Next base: position 26,673 of record NW_025765276.1, read on the forward strand.
TGTTTATTATTCAAATCCTCGTCACGATATGGTTGCAATATTGCCGATGTGACGGTAAAGTTTAACTCACTCACTTACTCACTAGTCACGATATGGCTAAAATATTCCCAAATTTTTAACTTTTAACTCACTCACTTAAATTGCAAGTCACTCACTCACTTGTCTCCATTCTTTGATCCAGATGGGTATAAACGTGTATGATTGGTACATAACTGTTTGAGTTCTAATGAGACTTGTTGATAAAACAAGTGGTTTGTATCAACCCTCTCAAATTTGGTTAATTCCAAATTGGCATCAGGCTTTGTTGACTGCCACTGTGACACTTCCGCCAGTTTCAAATCAGCAATTACAGGCAAATTATGATAATGTTCACAAGAAAAAAATGGTGATTTCCAAAAATTTCCAATTAAACTAAATGAGTAGTAGAGGGAATGATTGTCCGGGACCAGGTCCAACAACAGCCTCTGCAAAGCCTTATTTCCCAAATAAGGCTTTGGTCGGACCCTTAGCTCTTGCTACCATTACCCCTACTGCTTAAAAGTAGTAAAATGTCCCCGGCAGCCACAATTCCCCAAGGGAGAAATAGAAATGTAATGCGCTTCCTCCCAAGGGGAATTGTGTCTCTCACCGTGAGAGAACCTCACATCGCACAAAGTTGTGACGGCGGGATACGAACCCACATGTACAGCTTGCGCAGACTATACATAATGGGGTCGCACCACTCAACCGACTGAGCTACTGCGGACTTAGCTGAAGTAGGTCAGTTTAACGGGTATTGCATCATTGCATCATCGCTATGCCGTGTTGACAGGAGGTAACACTGTGCCGTACGGTACGATCAATAATTCTTCTCTTACAAACCCTCTGCCTGGCCCATCCCTCAAGTAGTACAAGTTAGGCTCGTCTGCTTTCATGTCCACTTTATCTATGTTATCTAAGTTTTGACTGACCATATAGGATCGGTGGCTCGCTTACGGCTATCACCCTCATGTTCCCCCGGCTGGTATAGATACCTCACTAGGGCCCTATCTGGTATCTGTTTCTCCTTCCCACACAATGGAGCAGCCGACTCTGCAACTATTGATTTTAGTTTGATAGCGTCTGCCGGTTTCTTGCGGGTGAGACGGGTGACTTCATGGTTGATTGCCGACACCACCTTAGGTAACCTCACGGCCCATTCAGTCGATCGTTTTCCCGGGTTGACCATCTCCCTCGCATACTGATGTCCGAATAAGCGCTCAGCCAAAGTCCTATTAAATCTCTCAACTATGGCTTGGCTGCGATGGGCTCCGGCCATGCCACGCCTGACCTTTGTATCGTGTTTGTCTAACAGGTGTGACACGACACCCATGAACTCCCGCCCGGGGTCAACTTGCAGCTCTGTTGGCCACGTCAGCAGACTGCGTTTGTATATGCGTTCGAATCCGCGGGCTACCTGGACCGAATCTTTCGTGGTCAAGGGTTCGGCTTCCTTGTAGCGACTGGCCACATCCACTACGGTTAAGGCATACTTGTACCTCTTGTCGTGGGGTAGGAATAGGAGGTCTGCCTGGTGAACGCTATTGGGTATGTTAATACCGAACTTCCTTCTAGGCACGTAGCTCGGTGGCAGCAAATAGATCTGCCACAGGGCTTGTTTTTCAAGCCACGCTTTGGTCTGGCACCCCTTGAAGAGCAACCTCCTCGTGGTGGGTGCTGGGTAACGCCAATGGCTCTTCGCCCCTGTGTGGACCCGGGGTCGAATAGGTCCACAGCACCCCATTGCTGGTCGTAAGAGGCGATCAAATTGGGCAACCCGTTTGCCTTGGGTTGCATCCCTGTGTCGGCAGAGGAAGGGAGTCTGGTGGTTGAGGATGACGGAACCGGCAATAGTGTTCACTAATCCAACACACCACTTCGACCCTAACTTTGCCTAGACGGGTGGTAGAATAGGCCCGATTCTACCAATCGGCTGGTCACGCCTTGCCCTGTGCATGGAATGTCTATACAAAACGTAGTATTACATAACACTTTTGGCCATGTTCAAAATGCTAACAAATATCCTACGGAACAAATTAGCCTCGCAGACCCATGCACAGAAGGCGGTGGCTCATGGGCCAATCTGGTGATGCTGACCTCCGATTTCTGTACGTCTCCAATTGATTGTCATGGACAGAACCATCCTGACCTTTAATCTGGTAGGCAGCTACAGCATTTCATGTCAAATTCGCTGGAGTATAACATCCCTTTATCCCTGGTCTTTGCAGCTTGGAGATCCGCTGCAATATAAGATCGTCCTTGTTGACACTCCACGGTGGGTGGGGAGAGGGATGCTGAACCACATTACCCACGACATGGCTTCCCAATACCCCGGTTCAAAACGACGACACATGGATACCGACAATTCCTCGTCTGACGAGAGTACTCGACCTGACTACTGGCCACGCTTCCTGATTATTGAGGCTTGTGACAAGCAACCTTTGCAATTGAACCCTTTTGCAATCTCCAAAGGTATCGCTGGTATCTGCGGAGAGGTTGCCAATGTCACAAAGCTCGAACTGGCTCTCTCCTGATAGAATGTACCCGAAACAACAATCTTTAAATCTTCTCAAAATACAAGAATTTGTAAATATCAAGGTCGCTGTCTCAGCACACAAAACCCTTAATTCGTGTAGAGGCATTGTACGGGACAGAGCTCGATGCCTGTCTGACATGACTGAAGAACAAATTGTCAAGGAACTCTCTCAGCAATCCGTCACAGCCGTCAAACGATTTACCTTCAAAAAGGATGGTGCTGTTCAACGAACGAACACCTATCTCTTCACGTTCGCACGAGCAAACATTCCTGACTCGATTAGAGCTGGTTATTGTAGCATTGGTGTGGAGGTGTATGTCCCCAATCCACTCCGGTGCTACAACTGCCAAAAGTTTGGACATGGATCCAAGTCCTGTCGTTCCTCTGCTGTCTGTTACCGCTGTGGTGACAAGCATGAGGGCAACGACTGTACTAAGGAAGTGAAGTGCACAAACTGCGGTGGTAACCATATGGCCTCTTCCAAGTTCTGCCCAGTATGGAAACGCGAATCCGAGATACTGAAGATTAAACACAAAGAAAATATCTCCTTTCACGAAGCAAAGAAGAGGGTTGCAAGTCTAACTGCAGCCCCTTCAACCATCACCTACTCTGCCGCTGTCTCCCGTCCTACTATCACTACTGCAACCATCTCATGTCAGACCGACCTGACATGGGTCACGTCTCTCAGCCAACTGAACTCAACACAACTCAGCCTATCTCAGCCACTCCATCTCCAACGCCAAAAGTCAAAACTTCTGAATCACAAACACCAGAACAAATGCCAAAACCAGAAACAGAATCTACGCGCAGAAAAAGGGAAAGAAAGAGGCTAGAGAGACTAAAACAACTTGAACTACCAAACACAAAACCAAAGGCCACCTCTCCTTCAGAGGTCCCATCGAGGTCCATAACTCCTTTGGCCTCTCTGGATATGGAGGTAACTCCAACTCCACCTGACACCAATAAGAGTTCATCAAACGCTTCCTCACGCCACGTGACATGTCACCAGTGGAAGCACCATGAATCCACAAAACATGATCCAATGGAATTGCAGAGGACTTAAGAATAATTATAATGAATTACAGTTATTGATTCAAGACTTCAAACCATCTGCGTTTTGTCTCCAAGAAACCTACCTAAAAAGGACCGATAAATTTGACATCCGGCCGGGTACAGTTCCTACCATTCCTTTTCTCCCCGGTGTAAAGGCTACAGGAGTCACTTCTATCCTGGTGAGGCAGGGCATCCTTCATAGCCCTGTCCCACTTAAAACCAACCTACAAACTGTTGCTGTCCGCATGACTCTGAACATAGGGTTTACACTATGTTCCCTCTATCTCCCTCCCACCTCAACTGTTCGCCTATCAGATCTTCAGAACTTATATGATCAACTCCCCGAAGCCCTGCATAATCATGGGCGACTTCAACAACCATAACCCCTATGGGGAGTACTGATACAAATAGTAAGGGAAAGATACTTGAAGAGTTTCTCTCAAATAATGATGTCTGCATCTTCAACGATGGATCAAACACCTACCTCCACCCTGCCACCGGAACATACTCTGCTCTCGATCTATCACTTACAGATTCTAATCTTTTAAATGAGTTCGAATGGTCGGTCCATGACGACCTTTTGTGGAAGCGACCACTTCCCAACAATTCTTACTCCTATCAACCCCACGGATGAACCACCATCAACAAGATGGAATTTTACTAAGGCCAATTGGCCTTTATTCCAAACCCTATGTTCAGAAAAACTTAAGCCGGACAACTTCAGGAATGTTCTGACCCCATGGAACTATTTTCAGACGTCCTAAATGCCATCGGAGACAAAAGTATTCCTAAGTCCTCTGCAAACCCGCACATACGCAAACCATGGTTTGATACAAACTGCAAACAAGCTAGGAAAAATAGGAAGAAGGCGGAAAAATATTTCCGACAACATCCTACAGTGCACAACCTGAATGCTGTTAAAATGACAAATGCCAGGGCAAAACGTACCTTCAAACAAACTAAACGCCGCTCATGGAGGAAATATGTGTCCAAAATCAACTCCCGCACACCCATGTCCAAGGTGTGGAACATGATTCAAAGATCAAGGGCAAAGGGTCAAAATCAGGAGTTCACCACCTGAAAGATGGTGACTCCCTTCTAACAAATAAATCTGAGATTGCAAACAAACTCGGTGAAACTTTGGCAAACCACTCCTCCTCATCAAATTATAACCCTCGGTTCCAGAAATATCAAACCCAACAAGAAAAGAAACCAGTCAATTTTAACTCTGATAATGGGAGGATTACAACGAAATGTTCTCCTCCATGAATTAAGTACTGCCCTAGGACAGGCTCACGACACTGCGGCAGGAGCTGATGAAATCCATTATCAGCTTCTGAAACACCTCCCTGACTCAGGCTTGGAAACACTCCTAAATATATTTGATGACATCTGGACATCCGGACACTTTCCCCCTTCGTGGCACAATGCCATTATCATCCCTATACCAAAACCTGGCCGCGATCATACTGATCCCTCAAACTACCGTCCTATATCACTAACTAGCTGCGTTTGCAAAACCATGGAGCGCATGGTCAACAATCGATTAATCTGGTACCTGGAGACCAATAACCTCCTCAGTGACCTCCAATGTGGTTTCCGAAAAAACCGAAGTACCATTGACCATCTGGTGCGTCTAGAATCATTCATCAAAAACTCCATTGTCAACAAACAACATGCAGTATCTATCTTTTCGACTTAGAAAAGCATATAATACAACATGGAAACATGGTATCCTAAAAGATTTACACGAGTTTGGATTGAGGGGTAGATTACCTCAATTCATATCTCGGTTTTTAAATAACAGACATTTTCAAGTTCGGGTGGGTTCCACACTGTCCGACTATTTCCACCAAGATCAGGGCGTCCCCCAAGGCAGCATCCTGTCTGTCACACTTTTTAGCATCAAAATTAACAGCCTCACTAACGTTCTGAACAGTTGCGTTGATGGGTCCCTTTTCGTGGATGACTTCAATATTTCATGTCGTGGTAAGAACATGCACGCAATAGAAAGGCAGCTACAACTCTGCCTTAACAAAATCCAAAAATGGGCCAATGAAAATGGTTTTAAGTTTTCAAAATCCAAAACAAATTGTATTCATTTTTGTCGTAAATACAAACCACACAAGGATCCAGACCTAACTTTAGATGGTACTCCCCATCAAGGTAGTAGAAGAGGCCAAATTCCTTGGACTCATATTCGACCGCCACCTGACATTCTTACCACACATAAAATATTTGAAAACCAAGTGCTTGAAGGCTCTAGACTTGCTAAAAGTAGTTTCAAATACAGAGTGGGAGGGATCAGACCACCCTACTTCACTTGTACAGATCATTAGTTCGCAGTAAACTAGATTATGGCTCCATTGTCTACGGTGGAGCCTGCAAAAGCAATTTAGAAAAATTAGACTCTATCCACCACCAAGGACTGAGGCTCTGCCTGGGAGCTTTTAGGACCTCTCCGGTGGAGACAGTCTATATGCAGAGGCCAATGAACCTTCCCTTGAACAACGCCGCATTAAACTCTCACTGCAGTATATCACTAAATTACGTTCAAATGAGCCCAATCCAGCATACAATTGTGTTTTCAACCCGCTCTATGAAAACTTATTTCCTAAACTGCCAAGCCTGGTTCCACCACTTGGAATCAGGATCAAACCACACATATCTGCAGCTAAAATTGATCTCGACATCATTGCACCATACCGACTTCTGTCCTCACCACCATGGCAAATGGTGAAACCACAGGTCGAACTTACCCTCACCAAACTCAAAAAGTCTGAAACAAATCCCTTGGTGTTCCAACAGGAATACAACCAGTTACGTACGAAGTATAACACTCACAGATCCATTTTCACAGACGGATCCAAGGACGATGGCCAAGTTGCCAGCGCTACAGTCATCGGAGCCAAGACTGTCTCCTCTAGGATCCCCGACAACAGTTCCATTTTTCACGCTGAAGCCAAAGCTATCTTCTCAGCTTTGACCTACATTCAACAGCAAAAATCAGTCCAAAAACTTCATCGTATTTACAGATTCATTATCCTGCCTTCAAGCACTTCTAAACGTGACTTCAAGTCACCCAATCATCCTGGACATATTAGAACTGTACAACGACCTTTCTACTGGCCAATATGACATCGTCCTCTGCTGGTTGCGGGTCACGCCGGGCATAGCAGGTAACACAAAGGCCGATGCTGCAGCAAAAGCAGCTCTTGAAAAGCCCTTATCTCCACTGCTAATCCCGTGACAGTGACTTCAAACCCACTATCAAAAGCTATACTCGGGACCTGATGCAAAAAGGTGGGACACTCAAGTAGGAAGAAACAAACTCCATGAATTGAAGCCAACAATTGGTTATACCTACTTGGGTTGTCAGTCAAGACGCCGATGAGGTAATTCTACGACGATGTCATTTATTGGCCTGATCGATTTACACATGACTATCTGCTGAAAACGGATGGGGATGGACCCCATGTGTGTCTCTTGCAATGGGGTGATCACCGTCAAGCATATTCTGCTTGAATGCGTGGACTTATCGCCTGCAAGGGACTCACATTATGATGCAACAAACCTAAAGGTCTGTTCTCACGCGTGAGCGCCCATCTGATACTGAACTACCTGAGGGAAGTTCATCTGTATCATAAATTGTAACTGTGAAATGTAACAACCATAAATTGTAACTATGAAACGTAACAAACCGCCTGCCTTTAAATTTGATGCTATGACTTTTTCTGCTTTTGAATGACAATGTAATAAATAAATGTCTTTGAAATAAAACTCACTCCGAGTGTGTACTTACAATGTTTACTAATGCAAACTTGTTCTCGTCACTATATGGCTGGAAAAATGCCGATGTGACGTAAAGCTCAACTCAACTCAACTCAACACGCTTTGGTCTCCTCCGGCTGTACTTGCGCCATTTTAGCCAGCTTATCTACAGCGCTAGCTCCTTTCCAGTACCCACGCGAGCTATAGTAAATAGCCTCAAACTTTCTCTGGTTCCGTGACATGCCGTCCCGACAGGGTATTTATATATCTATGTTCTTGGTTCAATTTTCTCATGCCCGTACGCGTACGTGTTTATCCCATCAATAGCTATCCAACGTTTCGTGTCCATAGGCGACAGGGACGTCTTGTTTATAGTCAGTCCGTATATCTTATGCCCATCACTTCTAAGTGTGTTCATTTTATGTCTAAAGGTACGGGTCTTGAACAGGGCTTCCTTGAATCTGGCGTGTTTGATGTGTTGTTTCACCACGTACTTCTTAACACCCTTAGCCTTCCGGATCTCATTATTGTCGGCTTTCAGTATGAAGTACATCTTAGGCCTCAACCCTATGTACTCGGCTATGGGCGTGCCAGCACACTCGTCCTTCATCTTACCTAGGACCTTTTTATTTACCGTGCTGTGTATGGCATGGTCCTTTGGGTAGTCGCTGGTGTCGTACAAATCGAGGTGTTTTTTCATGTCATCGTACACGTCCTCGGTTCGAATCTCCATCAGCAGGGAATCCGTGTCAGTGTACAGCACTTCACACCTGTCGTCGTACTGCTTCTTGAGCTCGTTGTAGTAAAAGTCGTACATCAGGTGTTTGGATAAATCGAGGATACTCATCCCCACGTAAACAGGCCGGTTGAATTTTATGTGGCTTTTCTTCATGTGTAGGGCAACTAGGGCATCGGTGAATATCTTACTACGGTTGAATGCCGGACTGGCTATCAGTCTCCTGAGCTTGTCTTCCTCATTCGACCGAACCAGCTTCACGGTCACGCGTTTCCTCAGGTTCTCCATAGTCTTACCGAACACCGAGTTGTTCATGAGCTTGTAGAGATTTTTCTCAAAGTCACTGGTAGCAAGATTTCGGAGGTCTGTGTTCATTCTGATGTAAGGCTCCATCCAGGGGCTCTGGTTGAACACGAGCACCCTGTGTATTTTGGTCAGCCTCATACCCAACGACAGGTACAGCTGTAGGTTGCGATAGTGAACGATGTACTTGGTCTTATTCATTAAGTTGGGCACGAGTTTTTCAACGTCTGTCACCCGCCCACCTAACAAGTTATGTTGGTACTCAGACATCCAGTCTGTGTCAACCCTCATACGTTCGGGGGCCAGGGGGTAACTGTTGTGTGATGTGTGTAATGCCTTGGGGTACTCCAAGTCAACCTCGAGGATATAACCTTTGTTCGAATCTGGTGCGATGCTCATAACATCGACCTCCTGTGACGCCCATTCGAATCCCCCTGTGGGTAGATACTGGCTCATAGCCCAGCCATACAGGTTGTTGGCGTCGATTTAGAGAATGTGATTGGTTGGCGTGCTCGGGTCGTAACCCTTCATGTATTGATTATTTGCCTTCGCGTATCGTTTGGTTGCCATGGAGATCCCACCTCACAAGCCTTTCTCAATGAATAGGTGCATGTCATAATCCGTAAGCAATTCCAACTTAACTCCGGTCTTTTTAAGCAAGGCATCCCACGACAGACCTGGGCTGGTGTAATACCATGCGGTTTATACTGCTTGAAACATGTCCGCCTAAACGTCTCAAACACGTCGGCTAACAGCAGTACATTTGTCCTCAAGTACAGGTCGTGATAGTCACCCAGGTTCTTACAACCCAGTTTATTCCATACATTAATAGCGTGCGAGTAATCGTCTTGGGATATTTCCGAGTCGGTCAGATTGCTGTAAAATTCTCTGATGGGGGGTAGTCTGGTCTCGGCGAACTTGGGCCAACTATCCATGTACTCATAGGGGGTACACACCCTTCCTCATAAGCAGGGGTCTAGTCTCGGCGTCTGTGTATCGATCGGTAATAGGGAAGGTATCGTTGGCCTTGACCAGACTGTCTAGTGACGACAGTAGACATTGAAACGAGTCAATGAACCTAAGGCCGTTTAAGCTGAAGGAGATGTATCTCTCCATGTTGTTGGGAATGCACGTTATATTGCCATCGATTTTCGCGATGGCCTGCATGATTAAGTGAGAGTCGTACCCTCTCAAGTTGTGAAAGACAACGGGGATGTTTATTGTCTTGGGGATGATTCTAAGCTTGAGGTTACACACGCTGTGAGCGGCGCCTCTATACTTACCGGTTACGTGACAGTGATCTCTCACCGAATCACCGTTAAGTGGTGAGTCACACACGTGACAATTAGTGCTACAGGCGTGAGCTAGCCGGTCGGCTCGGGTCATACGCATGGGAGCGATTGTATACAGTGCGTTCCTAATAATTTTTTCTTCCTCCTGCAAACACTTAAGAAACCTTTCAGCCGCGTCGGGACCCCCTGTACATTACCGGAGCTTTCGTTTCCCCGTCACATCGGACGACCACGTATCCAAACCCACAGGCTTCATGCTCCTGTGTTTTGAGTGTGAAGCTCTCACCTGTGGGTAGAGCATTGGGAGTATCCCCAACAGCCCCACCTGTAACAGGTTTGACCAAGGCTTCAAAGTCGGCGTAGATGACATAAGGCACAGACATTTGGTTCTTGTGGTTGTCGAATTTTAGGATATTGTCACCTTCCTTAGGCATGTCGACTCGTATAGCCGTCTGCCCCACACCTTGGCAATCCTCCCGGTGGGATTCTAATAAATCAGCTCGGCTGAAACCGTGCAGGCATCGCACACAAAAGTGTTTTTTCCCAACGTGTTTCGACTGGTCGTGCAACAACCAGCTGAGATGTTTTATCCGCGTGTAGTGATACTTTTCACCTCGTTGGATCATGAATATATTGATAGCTTGGCGACCCTCCTCCCCCAACATTGGGCTGACCCTGTGTACTATTGTTGTGTTGCCTTCGTGCCCAAAGACGTTATAAGCTAGATTATTCTGTTTTTCTACTTTAGTGATCTGGGATATGGGGTTGGTTCATCTATACCATCCCAGTTGAGCCCATCATCTTGGGGATAGCTAGAAAGCCTGTCTGAATGAGTGTCAGCTGGAAACAAGGCTGACCTGGTAGCTACCCTCAGGCAATCGTCTCCTCTATTCTTAACGTTTACCATGGCCTGTTTTTTCCCATAGTAGGGGGGCAAGTCTAGGTATGACCCGCCTCTGAACGGCACGTAGTTAGCTATGTCTAGATAGACATTATCGATTTTATCTACAGCCCACCCGGACCCCAAGTGTGTGTAGCGTTCTAGGTATTCTCGTATCTACTGAAAACTGGTATCGATTGATGCGTCTATGGTCTCTATATGGGTCACAACTTCTTGTTTACCTCTGAAGTAAGGCTGAACGTACTCAGTGACCCCTCCTCCTACCTGCTTATCGAGCGACATTTTAACTGTGATCTGAAACTTGATACTGTAAACGTATTATATTTCGCGCAGGTTTTATTTTCGCGCTTTTCGCGCAAAACATTTTAGCGCGAAAACTTATACACCGCGAATAAACCTGTCATTCATTCAGTCTAGCCACGCTCGCCCCTGAGTTGTAACCATAACACATCACGTTTGAAGACAGAAATCAACGGGAATCCTAAAATGACGACTGATCATACTTAACTGTCGCTGTAATGGATTTCTCAAAACATAATTAAATAATGAGCCAAATCCCATTGCCGAATTAGCGAAAACAGCAATGTGTGTTGTGGCCGCCATGGAAATTGGTCACATGACATGGTTTGATACAAAACAGATTACCGTGAAACGACTGGAAAGAAATAATACAGCAGTATTTTATTTATTCATTAAGATTTTATTCACCAGTACATCATGAAGTGAATAGTCACTAACACTCAATCATCTCATTCACAACAACCCGGCTTGTTTGAAATCACAAAGAGCTTCATATACAGTATACTAGTAAGTTAATTCGTCAAATCGTCAGAATTCGGAACATAAGACTGATGTGTTTTTCATCTCTTCCGGGAGTAAACGGATTACTGTGTACTAGTATATCGCACAGATAGGGATTTCCTGTGATCAAGCAATAAACGCCGCCTGACAGGTTAAGCCACTCTGTTTGTTTTCACTGCTTTTAGTGGCGGCCAAAGAGACAGCTGGCAGTTCCAGCAATTACTGATTGCGCGAATAATTGACCGGCGCGAAGTAGTCTAAACTGTCAATTCCGCGAAAATTGCACCACGCGAAAATAAGTACGTTTACAGTACTTCCCAGACTGTTAAGTTCCTGGTTGACCTTATCAGCTATCAGAGGCTTGATATCTGTAATGTCTATGTTCCTATCAACATGCATGCGCCAGCCTCTCAAATAGTTACCTACAGCGCGCTCAGTGCTCACGAACTGTAGGTCAATAGCTCTATTCTGCCGTAATAGTTCTACAAGCTGTGGTTTCCTCATACGGGAATACCCACCTAACCCCAAATCGCGAACCTCGGCTTTCAATTGTTTTACAGTTGGAGGTTTGGCTACGGGGGCATGTGATAACAATGCGACTAACCCGGCTCTCCCCAGGTTTGAATAACCCGTGAGCCCAAGCTGTTTTGCTTGAGCTTTTAATTGTTTTACCGTGGGAGGGGCTTGTATGTTAAGTAATCTCAACAAGGCTGGCTTCCGCATTCGAGAATACCCGATAACACCACGGCGTCCGGCGATTTGTTTGAGCTCGCGTATAGTAGTCATAGTTGTGTACACACCTAAGAGAATTAATGTCTAATTGGACCGCCGTAAAGGTAAAAAATTAGTAAATATCTAGATACACCTTATCGATTATTCCCTCGACCCACCCGGAACATGCGCAGCATAGTAGGGTGTTTTGTATTACTTGCAACGAGTCGTCAACAAGTATATCTATCTCCCCATACACATCTACTCGCCCCCCATCAAAGTAATTCCAAGTGTGCCCAGCCCATGGCACATCAAACCCTACTTTTACCATGATTGTAAATGAGCACCCCTTATATAGTTCACTAATAATCATGGGTTTGAGGACACGAATATCTATACTTTCCCCCACATCCATCTGCCAGCTTCTCAGGCAACCTTCCCTGGGCCCAATTTCCGCAAACATAGCTATACGTAGGTGTGCACAATGTCTAATTGGGGTCTATCCTGAGAAGTCGCCTACGTTCTTTTATGTAGGCCTTTTTATTCTCGTAGATGAGGTGATGTCTGACTACATTCACCCCGTGAGCTTTACATAGGCAGTAGTGCCCTTTAACCCCTATACCACACACAGAACACGAGTAGTTAGGGCTTCCCATGTGGAAACAACAGTATCCCTCAGTCCTACATTTCTTACCACAGGGTTCTTTCTTCCCCATAAGTATGTATTCGCATCGGTATGGAGCAGGTCTCATGTTTAGCATACTTATATGAGTACTTAGTCTAATTGTTTTGCAACCAACGCAGTCGCCGTTATACCCAGCGCTATGAAGATCAGTTCACGGTCCATTTGCCCCTTGGATGGTGTGTAGTACTGAGCGAGTGTGGGTTTATTGAGTGGTTCCAATCGTTTACCAGTTAATAGGTAGTATTCTCTCGCTAAGCGCCGTCGTCGACATCGTGGAATGTTTGAACGGCATGGTTTTCACGCCTGAGTTGTTCGTTAATGTAATCGATCCTCTGGAGGCGTTTTTAGCGCATTCTCGGATTGTGCGGCCTGTAATTTCTCAATAGCCGAGATCGCCGTTTCTTTTCTTCCTGTATTTCAGCCGCGTGTGACTCTCGTAATTTCGAGAAGAGGAAATTACTCCCGGAAAATGCCAGGGCATTCACTAACGCACCACCGACCATCATAGCTATCGTGGCCATCCTATATTTACTTCATAATATTTTCAGGTATTATCCCTTGTTTTACTAGGATGTCTTTTGTGGCCATCGCCATACCAAGGTTCATTATGAGCATACCCATATCCTGCAGGTTGAAATCTAGCTTGATAGTAGGTTGTTTAAGCACCATTTTGGTCAACCGAGCGTACCCTACAGCTAGACTGGCGACCACGGTGGCGTGGTATGCGTCGTTGACGAACGTTTTCCCCTCAGACATTATGTATATGATATAAAATATTAAATTATAACATGATATGCGGGTTGACCTCTAATTGTGGGACCGGATCCCCGGAATCCCTGTGAGGGTTTCCCTCACTGTGTCGTGTATATAACCATGAGATAGCCACGGGCAGCAGTTGTGCATACAACCAACAAGAGTCGAGACGGGTGAGTCACCCTGATAATTTTATGTTGGTTACACCACCGTTTTTTACCGGCAGCTACTCTCTTAGGATTCTTCTGCCTGGTTACTATAGGGGGTTGGGGTTCCCCCAACCTTGGGTTCACCTCCCTGGGGGTTTCCTCCAGTTGGGGTGGGGTCTCCACCGTCTCCTCCTGTGCAGCATCCATCTATACTATTATTATTATTTTTCCTCTCAAATTGACAATGCTTTGCCGTGATAATCGCCGCCGTCACCGGGGCTAACAACATACCGTATTTGTGGTACAGCTCGCAGCTGATAGAGCTCAAGGTGTGTTCGATAAAAGGGTCTTTCTCAAGGTCTTCCCACAGGTAAAGTCGGCGCTTCCTTGGGGATGGGAAGGAAGTACGACGCAATACCAGTGTATATCTGGGTCATAGCCGATCCTATTGTTTTTGTCATTTCTGCACCTAGTCTAGCCTCGTATCTAGCGTACAGCTTATCCATTTCTTCGGCTGACATTTTGTGAATTTTATCTGGAGTGTACTCCCCAAAGTAATGTTTGGCTTTGCCACCAACAGCCAATGCCACCAGTTTCTCTCGCTTATCATCATCCACCTGTGGTGATTGGGGTACCAACAATTGTTCGAGCAGTTCCTCACACTCCATCTTATAATGTGATAAGTAAGTTTTAGTTTTAACTATATAATATACGATATAGGTGAAACACAGATAAATGAAGGCTAAGTTGCACACGACGAACACTTCAAATACCATAGCTATAATTAAATGCTAAGCATTTATACTAAGCATTGCTAAGCATTTGCTAAGCTTTGCTAAGCATTGCTAAGCTAAAACACCCTATAGGCCACGGGTTGGTCGGTCTTGAGCACGAGCTTAGCGTGTTTAGTTTCAGCGAGCTGTTTCTTCACACGTTCCCGTTCTAATTTGCTCATCACATCGTTGTCTCTCAAACACTCTTCAAACGAATCCCTGTCCTTGCAGTGAAATAAGGCCGCCCATCGCGTCTGCTCCCTTAGGTCTTTCAACACCGAGTTGAACTTCTGCGTTAGCACCCAGACGCTGTGATTTGCATGTCGACCGGAGAAGGCCAGGTATGATAGCATGTCTCTCTTTTTTGTTATCTCGCGATTAGCTCTGCAGTCATCCAGTATGAACAGCGTAGACTCTCCTTTAAATTTCTCATGAAGAGCTTTCAACCAGTCCTGTAGGCGTGTTCCCGGGTCGACTTTGTGTACGTCCGGGTTCGTCATCACCCAAGGTCTTTCCGTGTACGTTTTATTCATGCTCAGAGTAGGGCACATGATAACGATGTGGTCGAACACATTACTGTAGTACCCCTCCAACATATCCAACACGAAAACGGTCTTCCCACAGCCAGTCTGCCCACACACTATGGCGCAGTGTGGGTCGCGGGGCAAATCAATACCATCAGTAGATGGCTTGCACGAATCTCCCATTGTCTATATTAAGTTGTGCGTCCATAATAACGTACAGATATAATTTCAACTTGCCAGCGGGTTGAGCCTTCTTGGTAATCTGGATTGTTATCCCCTCGCTGCCGTTATCTATTCGGCGGCCGCTACCGTGCAGTTTATCGTCATCCGTGGATCGCATGTCCAACCACAGCGTGTACTTGTTGGTCAGGTATTCACCGATATGCACGGAGGATAGGTCCAGGTCTTTGGTTATGTATGGGTGTTGTTTGATGGCCGGTAGCTTTTTCATCTCATCCCACTGCTGGTATGCCCTCATACCATGACTGAACAGCTGGTTGGGCACGCCCTCGATGGTCACTTCCACCTTTTCAATCTCGGGGTTGAAAAACTTCTCGCTGTCCCTCCGAACGGCTCGTAATCCTCCACGGGGACGACCAGGATGCCTTTCATCGATCGCGGCGGCACGTTCAGGTTGATATTCCCACAGTGTCGCTCTTATCCCGCACGATAGATCTATGCCTCAGTATGCGATCATACAGGATGGCCACATTCCCCGAGTACTTGCTTCGAACCTGCTTGGCTAGCTCCAGGCTAGTGACCATGTCGAACTTCAGAGAGATGTTGTCTATGACGTAACTGGCCTCATCACCGTTCGGCGTACGCACTACTTTGCTGTAGTTGTTAAACGTGAGCTCGTATTCAAGCCTATCACCCAGCGCGGCCTGGTAAAACGGCGCGTGTTCCGTGAGCAGCTCGAAGTCGAGCGGCACGCAGAACCGGTTCCCGTACGCTTGAGCGATGGCCTTTTCACCGTCCGTGATCTTGTCTAACTGGTCTTGCGTGAAGGCATACCCAATACGCGACCTGGTCGATTTGCTGATGCCCTGGTACACGTCATTGACGCGTTCTCCCTCGCTTTTCCAGAGGTCCCTGTAGCAGTGAAAGACGTCGCTGTCGTCGATGCTCAACACCTCATTACCGGTGATCTTGATGTTGGTTTTCTTGATGATGGCTCGACCTACGTTCCGCACTAGCTCGCGTTTGTCGTTGTCGGAGGTCAACGTGATGTTGAACGCCAGTCGAACAGTGCCTGGTACAATGAGGTCATTCGCGCCAAGGTTTGGAAATCTAACCAGCAGCGTTTGATTCTGGTCTATCTTGCTGGGATTGTTCGTGATGGTCACCGACTGGCGCATGGCTTTGATGCCTAGGGGCTCTCTCGATCTTCTGAAAGGATCTAGTTTTCTACCGTACATTGTTATATAAATGAAATATATAAGTTTTAATACTAAATAATGGCCGAGTACATCCCTATGGATGATATGTGGGATGATATGAGTGCCCAGGCATTTGGGGAGGATGAAACCTCATTCTCCCAAGGCAACGAACTCGTGAAGCAGGCCGTCAACGGGTTTTACGATGGTTTAAAAGAGGATAAAAATTACGTAGAGCCGTGGGGGTGAGAATATTCCAAGTTTTTTGTCGATGGTAAGGGCACGCTGCTCACCCGGAGATCGATCTCATGAATAAGCGCACTAGAGAACCACTTGCCTTATCAACACTCGGCAGTCGCCATGGGAGTGACTTTATCCGCGATGAACTAGGCTTCTTAGATTACGGGGGCGCACGATCTAAAGCCCTTCCCATTCAAAATCTGCAAAACATCAGGAGCGCCACATCGGATCAAGACATGACGTGGGGGCGAGAATATTCCAAGTTTTTTGTCGATGGTAAGGGCACGCTGCGATTATGGGCTCACCCGGAGATCGATCTCATGAATAAGCGCACTAGAGAACCACTTGCCTTATCAACACTCGGCAGTCGCCATGGGAGTGACTTTATCCGCGATGAACTAGGCTTCATAGATTACGGGGGCGCACGGCCTAAAGCCCTTCCCATTCAAAATCTGCAAGACATCAGGAGCGCCACATCGGATCAAGACATGACTGATAACATTGAAAAGCTGTTGGTCACCTACCATGACAAACCCTTACCCGGGTTCGAATTTACCTTTCGGGAACTGCGGGGCTGGACATGGCCATGCAAACCATTCGTGGGCATCTCGTGAACAACACGGCCAAACTGGACGCGATAGACGACCACATCGCCCATGAAAAGGTCAAACTCAGTGAAACGGAGGACGAGTCTCTGAAAGCCACCATCGAGGAACGAATACGTAATTTGGAAGAGGAAAGGAAGACCCGTCTGGAAACGGCATCCTGCTTCCGAGACCAGCTTCGATCCCAGGTCAGCTGTGCGCGGGAAACCATTGATCGAGTCCTCTACCAGGACACCACGCTAGCTGACAGGATTCGGACCCTGTTCCGGGAGCAAGGGATCACCATCGCCAGCATTCTGACTGCATTGGGCTTCATCATATCAACCCTGGTGGTGTCATTGAATGGGGTACCCCCACGCCTGACGGCGGCAGTGGTACACCAACACCAACACCCACAGGTGGTGTCAAATCCTGGATAAAAAAACTAGGGGAAGCCCTGGCTAAACTGGCTGGTAAGGCCGCCGAAGCCCTACCCAGCATCCTAGGTAGCATCGTCTCGTGGTTGCTGGGTGCTTTGGCTAAAACTGTCACGTGGCTCAGTCAAAACCTGTGGGCAGCCATCGTCACCGCGGTGGGTCTGGTGTACGTAGCGGCTAAGGAATTTTTAACCAAATGAGCCCCAAAGCTACCCCACCAACCACAAGGGCTGTTTTACGATCGATGTGCTGCTGATTGTACGCCTGAATGTGTGGGGTCACCCCCACAGGGGGTGTTGGTTGAACCCTAGGCTCCGGGGGTGGTGCCACTATACCCGTTTCACCGGTCGTGGGTGGTGGGACGTGGGGGACGTTGACATCGAGGTTGACGCCCAACTTTTGGCCCGCCGTGGCTATGACTATTTCGTTGTTGTAGCCCACCACTTTTTTTACTCTCAGTTGCATATCACTTGGAGCCATGTACAACCCCACGTCGAAGACGTAGTCGACTTTCGACCTGGCATATTCCAACACGTCTTGGTAGCGTTTGATGGCACTCGGGAGATCAACTGGAGCATTGATAGCATCTTCAACGTTGACAACGAACTGTTTCTGAGCGTCGTAAGCAGTCCCCTTGCCTAGGATATTGGAACGCGTTTGCGTCTGCGCACCCAACAGCGCCCACACGTACGTTCTAATCGAGTCGTTTAACCTGATTACCCCGGCCCGAGTGAACCCTCTCGACGTGTCCAGCATGAACTTTTTCCAGTCATCCGCTGCCCCCTGCTCGAACCTCCAGACTCGGTAATCCTTGCTGTCGTCGAAAGCCATGTAACGGTCATCCCACGCATTGGTTGTGAGGTGATGATACGACTCGTATCCCCATTCTTTCAACTTCTCGCTGGCATCCACGAGGTGCATGTTATGAACGATGGGGATACCCAACCCGTGGTTCGGTCCCGGCAAACGCCAATCCGTCTTAGTGTTTAGTTCGAATTCGTTACAAATACGTTCGTAGGCCCGTCTATCATACTGGTTGTTTACTGCATTCCACGCCTTTTCCTGTGGGAGCGGGGCGCTGATCTCTTTGAGGATACGCCTGACCTGGTAGTACACGTGGAACGTGAATACAGACTGACTCAGCGGTCCACGCCGAGTGTCGGTCAATGTCACACCACACCCCGTTGTAGCGCACCACACGGCTAAGTTGAGTTGATTCTGCCAGAACTGCATCGGTTTGTTGAACCAAGCGTGAACTACCTTAGCGTTAGTCACCGAAAACTTATACCGGTCGAACACATCTATGAACTGGGTGTCGAAATACCGCCCAGCAGCGTCAACCACGATCTTCATGTGGGGGAAATCTACGTCCAGTTTAGGGTAAAACACACCAGGGGAGTAAACCACTCCTTGGGAGTACATTTTAAAACTATTATGTAATGAGTTTATATACTCTAACATGTACATAACACTTCCAGGAATAACTAGCGGCGAGGCCGTTCAGCTGACGCACGCTATCGATAACACGTCGGGTCAACTCGAAGTCACACTGTGCGATATCACCTACCTTCCGCGATGGACTAACATCAACGCTAGCAACAATAAACTGTTCGTAGGTGGCGCTCGCAACCAGATAACTGACGGCTATTACAGCGTGTGCTCTCTAAGCGACGAGGTCTTCAAACCCCTGGGAGCCGAACTCAAGATGAACGACTCAAACGGCACAGTGGTGTTAATCAACAACGGAAGAAACTCCTTGAAGCTCGGCCGACCATTGGCGAGGACACTCGGTATGCCGCCTGACGAGGTAAAACCAACAACTACCGTCACAGGCACGAAGTTACCCGACCTAGTACCGTATCGAGAGCTGTGCATTCATCTCAGCCAGGTGAGCACAACGGACAACATTCAAGGAGGTCACCCTTCCACTATACTGAGGGCCGTACCGGTGAAAACGGTGAAATACAACGACGGTAGAACCGAGTCGTTTTCACCGCGGCAGTATAAGAGGTTAACCCAGGGCAACATCCCTGAGCTGATAATATTTGTGTTCGATATAAATCATAATCTCGTGAATATAGGATACCTCAGCATAACGCTGCACATAAAATGACCAGCTCACAAGGTCCTGGAATGAAGTTGAAAAAATGCACCAATGTGGGGATCTCCGACCTCGGGGACACACGCGGATTCGACGACCCCGGAGTGGATGATAAATTGTACGCCTTGCAACTGAAAAACAGCATTTACAAACGCGTTGAAGTCCCCTCCAATGGTACTAGCAACCTAAGTGAGATGGTAGATACCTCAGGAGCGGTCGTCAACACTAAGTACACCCTTGTCAACACCGGTGATGATAACTGGATAATATACCCATCGTTCGGGGGCAAACTGTTCGACTTAGACGATGTTGAGAGCAACGTGACGGCTATCACCAAAAATAAACCATATACGCTCGTCTTCACCGATGATGCCAAGTGGGTGTTATTACCCGATAA
Organism: Haliotis rubra; assembly: GCF_003918875.1. Classification (NCBI taxonomy): domain Eukaryota; kingdom Metazoa; phylum Mollusca; class Gastropoda; order Lepetellida; family Haliotidae; genus Haliotis; species Haliotis rubra. Next base: position 46,814 of record NW_025765276.1, read on the forward strand.
AGTCGACTGGTTTCTCAACATTAGGCTCGGCTCCCCCTACGTGTTCACGGATAACAAAGACAACTACCTAAACAAAGTCGTGAACAACGGAATCCTGCTCGTGGCTTACGTCCCGACTCAGAGACGTAGCATAGTAATCAGCCCACTCTCCAGTATGGCAGCCCACATGCTATCGAGTAAAGCGGGCATGCAAAACGTGGTATTGCAGTTGGTGTCTGAATTCGAAGGCGTGGTCACCATCCTGGAGAGTCTACCGGCGAACTCAACACTGATCATCCAAGTCTACCTAGGGGAACCATCGCGGGATGATGTCGAAATCGTGAAGGGGGTCAAACTCCGGTGGGGGAAACAACACCAGTATCACGTTTGCAACGTTTACGTGCGAGTGGGTGTCGACTCCAAAACCAGTCTGCAGGGTGTCACCGTGATCGTGGAAGACACTATATCACTACCCGCACATGATTAAACAATGTACTACAGGCCTGTGGCCTTTCAGTATGAAATAAAGATTGATTGACACTAACCAAGATCTTCCTACCCGACAACATACACTTCATGGGGGTTAAGTGCACCCCTGAACTATTATCAGAAAGCCAGTTGGAAATAATATCGTAATAGTATTATAACAATGTCTTGGCTTCGCCCCAACACTACACTTAACGACTTAGGGGACACGGAGGGATTCGATCAATCTGGTGAGGAAGACACCTTATACATCCTGCACTTGAAAGACAACGTGTATAGGCGGGTGTCGTTATCAGATTTGAAAGAACCCAAATGGATAGTCAACTTAGCCCTCACCTCACCTTATATCACATCAAAAGAAGATGGGTATATCTATGAAATTAAGAATAGCGGTACCGCGCTCGGGTGTTTCATTCCGGGACCTAATACAAAGATTATACTAATGCCGATTTTACCCAATATGTTACTATCATTCCTCGGGGGTGAGTTAAAGTATGACTGCTACAGAACCCGATTTGATATTCCAGTTGTGTCACCAGGCTCCACACTCATCATAGAAGTCTATATCACTAGAGTTAATAATAATAATAATCTAGAACAACAACTTTTACCCGGGGTGATAGTACACTGGAATCCCCAGAACCGTAGTGAACGTTACCGCACCATCATCATACAACCGGACCCCTCAACGGGTTCTATAACCCCCTCAATAATCCCCTCCGAGGGGGATCGTGTGGATGCAAAGTTACCTATTAAACTCTCATCTATTTTCCTACATGAGGATTTACACCTTACAAGTCTCAAGTACGTTGATCGAAGGTTAAATGAAACCCAATTAAAATATCTTTTGTAATATATATTATAGGATGGGCTGTACCCAGTCAGAGAGGAAGTAGCGAAGACCCTGGAAACCGTGAGACGGTTCCCGCTTGAGACAGTTATGTGATGTAAAAACGCCAACTAGAACAAGACGACACGGGAAAGCACTATATAAGAAGTACCATAGAGCTTTCAATGCCGTGGACGGGACTGATACTACCCTTATGGCAACCAGCATGGGACTAGGGGCGGCCGGTGTTGGGTTGTTAGCCACCATCGTGGCTGCACCTGCAGTGCTAGGTATTGAAATAACAGCTGGGGTGACAGGGTGTTAGGGTTGGTGCTTAAATTTGTATCAATGAGATTGCATCGTAAAGCCGCTTGAAACACGACGAGATCAGGGTTCTGGCTGAAGCAAAGTTGAACACGGTAAGTGAGCGTATTTCCACTGCACTCACTGACAGTAAGATCTCCGAGGAGGAGTTTCGTTCAATCCTCTCTGAACTCACAAAATATGACAAAATGAAACAAGAGATTCGATCGAGGTCTCGTAAGTCTGCTGCTATCAGCGAGGACGAGAAAAAAAAGTACATAGAACAGGGGATACAAAAGCCCGGCAAGCCTTTATTTAACAACACCAAAGAGATCATAGGCGATTCACATTAAACTGTTTCATCGAGGTCAACGTGACATAGTGTCATAGCGGCACGTGGAGCTATACAACATAGATAAAGTGAACATGAAAACAGACGAGCCTACCTTGTACTACTTGATGAAACTTAATAAAAAGCATACGATCTACTTATACTTATAGCGTATTTATATCATGACTGTAATATCTAGACATATTATAGAATGCGAACATGAATCATATTTCCCACACGCCCTAGGTATGACCTAGTGTATGTTGTCTGTCGCATTACGCTACACAGCGAAAACGAATTATTCTGTTGAATGCTACCACAAATGAATAAAAACAAAATGCAAATATTAGAAATAAAACAGACTAAAGTCTGCAACAATGTCAGGTTATTACCTTGTTCGAGTAATGTACCCATTAATATCAATATTGACAGCCTCAAATTTGACAGTGAAATTTCTCTTCTGTAATTTATCTAGCCAGTTATCCCAATTTTGACAATGAACTTCGGCACCCTTTGTCAGCTCTTTCTCGTGCCCGTTTTTGACATTACTGGTAAGGATATAGGAACCAATAGAGCTTTGGTCTGGATGTGTATGCTGTTTGTCCCTTCTTCTGACAACAGCTCATGACGTAACCTTTTTCAAATATTGCATTCATACATCTCAACTGATAATGCTGCTTCTCGCATCCTTTTCCCTCAGTTGATTGTGATATTAGTGTTCAAGAATGTTACTTGTTTTGTACTTCTCTCGGGTGATTGCATTTACTAGTACATAACTACCCTTAATTGGTGCAGCTAGTTATCCCAGGTTTGAGAGCGAAACTTCGCGAAACTTTCTTTAAAAAGGTAATTCAATTAGCCAACAATGAGCAATCAATCCACTTGTGTTTTTCTTGGTCATCTACTCCCCCACAATCCCCACCCACCCGTACCATTGTCTTGCTAATTAACATGGTCTGGTGATCCTCTTGCGCCTTAAAGGTCATATGCAACCAAAAAATCAAACATAATTAAAACACAATTATCACTTATTCATGACATATAATATACATTGCTGATTATGAAAAAAGATATAAACAAACTTATAAGCGTACAATCGCAAATCAAAAGTGCTATATTTTGTACTTGGGTTTACTTCCCAAGAAACGAAGCAGCCGGGATACCGAACCCAGTCAGAGCGGGTGGGTGTGCACTCAAGTGTAATGGCTGGTTCATTTGCAGATGCCTCACGTCGCGTGTGTGTATATATATAGAGATGTTAGGTTTTGTAAAAACACGCTCCTTTCTTGTGTATAACATTTTGCAATCAACAGACATCATAACATGTCATGTGTACAAGTATCACCTGCCTGACTGTGTAATTACATAATGTGACAGAGACCGAACTCGGGCCATAAATCAATGCTTTTTGCTTATGGTGTGTAGCCTGATTGGTGTTAAGTTCAATTTGCATGTGGTCGGTGATCGAAGTTGTGTATTGAACATTGTCATTAGCAGACAGGCAGGCAGACACATAGGTGTCAATAAAACAGACATTGAGTTTTGTCTGTGACAACGACATATCTATATCACAGTTAGACATTTTTGCTAAATAATCACATTGCTTTTAAGTATCAAACTGAGAAAGTGACTCGGTAAGAAGAACGTGTGGTGAAATAGACAAATGAAATTATATAAACAGTTATATCGGTAATCTACTGTCATAACATATAAAATGCTCGCACCTGTGAAATATCAACAACACATTAGAAATATAGCTCACACCAAAGGCTTCACCGAGTATTCACCGGACAACCCGCTTCCAAGCTGCGCTAACCTATTTCACAGCCCAACTGTTGAAACCACTTTTCCCCAAAGCGCTGGGAGAAGATTATGGAATCGTTTGAACTCCGATTTCGCGCGGGTTTTTTCATCGCGAACCTCAACGGGTTCTATAACCCCCTCAATAATCCCCTCCGAGGGGGATCGTGTGGATGCAAAGTTACCTATTAAACTCTCATCTATTTTCCTACATGAGGATTTACACCTTACAAGTCTCAAGTACGTTGATCGAAGGTTAAATGAAACCCAATTAAAATATCTTTTGTAATATATATTATAGGATGGGGCTGTACCCAGTCGTAGAGGAAGTAGCGAAGACCCTGGAAACCGTAGACGGGTTCCGCTTGAGACAGTTATGTGATGTAAAACGCCAACTAGAACAAGACCGCGACACGGGGAAAGCACTATATAAGAAGTACCATAGAGCTTTCAATGCCGTGGACGGGACTGATACTACCCTTATGGCAACCAGCATGGGACTAGGGGCGGCCGGTGTTGGGTTGTTAGCCACCATCGTGGCTGCACCTGCAGTGCTAGGTATTGAAATAACAGCTGGGGTGACAGGGGTGTTAGGGTTGGTGCTTAAATTTGTATCACGCAGATTGCATCGTAAAGCGTTGAAACACGACGAGATCAGGGTTCTGGCTGAAGCAAAGTTGAACACGGTAAGTGAGCGTATTTCCACTGCACTCACTGACAGTAAGATCTCCGAGGAGGAGTTTCGTTCAATCCTCTCTCTGAACTCACAAAATATGACAAAATGAAACAAGAGATTCGATCGAGGTCTCGTAAGTCTGCTGCTATCAGCGAGGACGAGAAAAAAAAGTACATAGAACAGGGGATACAAAAAGCCCGGCAAGCCTTTATTACGAACACCAAAGAGATCATAGGCGATTCACATTAAACTGTTTCATCGAGGTCAACGTGACATAGTGTCATAGCGGCACGTGGAGCTATACAACATAGATAAAGTGAACATGAAAACAGACGAGCCTACCTTGTACTACTTGATGAAACTTAATAAAAAGCATACGATCTACTTATACTTATAGCGTATTTATATCATGACTGTAATATCTAGACATATTATAGAATGCGAACATGAATCATATTTCCCACACGCCCTAGGTATGACCTAGTGTATGTTGTCTGTCGCATTACGCTACACAGCGAAAACGAATTATTCTGTTGAATGCTACCACAAATGAATAAAAAACAAAATGCAAATATTAGAAATAAAACAGACTAAAGTCTGCAACAATGTCAGGTTATTACCTTGTTCGAGTAATGTACCCATTAATATCAATATTGACAGCCTCAAATTTGACAGTGAAATTTCTCACTTCTGTAATTTATCTAGCCAGTTATCCCAATTTTGACAATGAACTTCGGTACCCTTGTCAGCTCTTCTCGTGCCCGTTTTTTGACATTACTGGTAAGGATATAGGAACCAATAGAGCTTTGGTCTGGATGTGTATGCTGTTTGTCCCTTCTTCTGACAACAGCTCATGACGTAACCTTTTTCAAATATTGCATTCATACATCTCAACTGATAATGCTGCTTCTCGCATCCTTTTCCCTCAGTTGATTGTGATATTAGTGTTCAAGAATGTTACTTGTTTTGTACTTCTCTCGGGTGATTGCATTTACTAGTACATAACTACCCTTAATTGGTGCAGCTAGTTATCCCAGGTTTGAGAGCGAAACTTCGCGAAACTTTCTTTAAAAAGGTAATTCAATTAGCCAACAATGAGCAATCAATCCACTTGTGTTTTTCTTTGGTCATCTACTCCCCACAATCCCCCACCCACCCGTACCATTGTCTTGCTAATTAACATGGTCTGGTGATCCTCTTGCGCCTTAAAGGTCATATGCAACCAAAAATCAAACATAATTAAAACACAATTATCACTTATTCATGACATATAATATACATTGCTGATTATGAAAAAAGATATAAACAAACTTATAAGCGTACAATCGCAAATCAAAAGTGCTATATTTTGTACTTGGGTTTACTTCCCAAGAAACGAAGCAGCCGGGATACCGAACCCAGTCAGAGCGGGTGGGTGTGCACTCAAGTGTAATGGCTGGTTCATTTGCAGATGCCTCACGTCGCGTGTGTGTATATATATAGAGATGTTAGGTTTTGTAAAACACGCTCCTTTCTTGTGTATAACATTTTGCAATCAACAGACATCATAACATGTCATGTGTACAAGTATCACCTGCCTGACTGTGTAATTACATAATGTGACAGAGACCGAACTCGGGCCATAAATCAATGCTTTTTGCTTATGGTGTGTAGCCTGATTGGTGTTAAGTTCAATTTGCATGTGGTCGGTGATCGAAGTTGTGTATTGAACATTGTCATTAGCAGACAGGCAGGCAGACACATAGGTGTCAATAAAACAGACATTGAGTTTTGTCTGTGACAACGACATATCTATATCACAGTTAGACATTTTTGCTAAATAATCACATTGCTTTTAAGTATCAAACTGAGAAAGTGACTCGGTAAGAAGAACGTGTGGTGAAATAGACAAATGAAATTATATAAACAGTTATATCGGTAATCTACTGTCATAACATATAAAATGCTCGCACCTGTGAAATATCAACAACACATTAGAAATATAGCTCACACCAAAGGCTTCACCGAGTATTCACCGGACAACCCGCTTCCAAGCTGCGCTAACCTATTTCACAGCCCAACTGTTGAAACCACTTTTCCCCAAAGCGCTGGGAGAAGATTATGGAATCGTTTGAACTCCGATTTCGCGCGGGTTTTTTCATCGCGTTATTTTTCAACTTTATAAGTTGAATTTGCATTTTTGATGATTTGTTTCGGTAAGTCCATACCGAAAGGTATCAGAATCTGCAAAGTTGTGTTTTACGTTGCATGTGACCTTTAAATAAACAACATGCCAGACTAGCAAAAGAGGAACTCCCCCATCAACTTACTGGCGGTTAATACATTAAAGGAAAGATGTTGTTTTTACACAGGTACTTTACGACAGGGTGTAATCAGTATAGATTAGTAAATCTACATACATAAACACTACCTTTTGACAAATCCGCTGTGCAAGATAAAAGTAATTAATCAACCAGCGTGTTATCGGTTAATCCTTTGATCAATGTTTGTTTTGTATCTCAGCTGATAATTCGTCTTGCTACACTTCCAAGAGCATATTACATAAAATGTAATACATTTGGCACATCAGACCTTAATTCATAATGCTGAGTATTTACAAAAGAAATGCGAAATGGGAACCTCTGTCGGATAATCTGAGTGGTTTTACTGGAAAAAAAATCCACATTTACAAGCTTGGAAATGCCTTGGAAAGATGATGTTTCCAAGACATTTCCAATTTTGGAAAGATGAGATTTCCAATTTTGGAAATATCCGCAAGGGGAGATAACTGGTGGGTGATGGTAAATGATTGTTCTGCATGGGCTAATAGCGGCATGGGGGCGGCATGAGTGTTTCATGGGGGCGTTAAGGCGACTGGCGGTAGTCTTTGATGTTTGGTGTTGTTTGAGTAATGATTGTTTAAGGGATTAACGAAAGGATTATCGACTTGACTAGTCGAAATTGCAGTGGTGAACACATTTTAAATGTTCAATGTTTAACTGACCATCAAGTCAATTATGACATATAACATGTGTAGGTTTATACCACCAAATACTGGTTACAGCAAAGGGGATAGTAATCGCTGAATTGCATGCAATGTTAATTGACCCCTGAAAAAACTTATGGGCCGACACTGTTTGGAGGATACGAACGGAACTTCATTGTTGCATAAGAAATACATATAAGCATTTGATGTGTACTGAAGTTAAAATTGCAGATACCTAAGTAAATTTTCATTTGTCATAAATATAATATGCAATAGACATCATATGTTTACGTGGCATGATTAAATATCGAGGTAAAAAAACACATAAATTGGATCAGTCAGTATGCCATCTATGCATTAGAAAATCCGAAAAGCATACACTGCTGGTATACTTTATTGCAATCAGACAGGAACTGCCGGGGGTATTCTCAAATAACAGCATCTGATGACCATCCACCCTTCCTAATGTCCCGCTGTTTGGGTTGAAGAAATTTTGTCAAGGTGGCCAGAAGCCCAGTCCCTGTGTCCGTCACGGTCGAGGGAGCAGATACCGACAAGCTTGCAGTTTGGTTTGGAAATTAGACTGTTGGCGAGAAACATTAATCGCTCTGGATCAGTTCCCCTCTAATTACATGGGGATATATAATGAGAAGAAGCATGAAAGTGTACATTCGACTTCGAAATGGCTAATGCTCAACTTGAACAGAAGTTCATTCCTACACCTCGTTGGTGCAATATGCCGAAGGCCAAAGACAACCCATATACTTATACATATTTTGGGCTCGTTTTCTCATTAGATGTGCTCTCATTCGCATAATCCGGACTATCCTCTTCTATCAACACGTAGGCCTATCATTGTCTCTATAATCCAATGCTAATTTGCTAACAGACGGGCATCAACATTTCTCATAATTCAACCGTTTGCACCAAAGGTCGATAGAGGGGAGTTTCCATGTATATTCTCACGCCGTTATCAAGATAAAAGTTACTACAACCAGGTGAATAGAAGTATATATGCATAGTGACAAGCAGCAAATTAACAACAGGTAATTCAGCAAGTAGCACGTCGTTGGGGCCAACAGGAGAGTAAGATCAACAAGTCGAAATCCACTCCATTGTCCAAGTGATGGAATCAATCAACATTCCATCAGCTTGTTTGTCCTGAACGTTGTAGCTCTATGCAATAAACGGGGAGTTGTTATCACGTAAGGGAGGTATGTTTCGTTGTGTATCCCCATACTGTTTACTGCAGTATAAGTGAGATCTGCTTCACGTTGCGAATGACCAATCTTTTGAAGTTGATTTAAGTTCTACTTTAGTAAACTGCTACCTAACAGATTGATTTCAGATTAAAACATCTCATCCCAAATTCGTGTTTTATATTTCAGGTACTAAGAAAATTTACTACTGAATTTTTATGTATTAGATATACATCTATCGATACCAGTTTGACGTGTCTAACATAGTGATTATATATTTTTGACAATTACATGTGTCATTCACACGTCATTTATGCCATGATAATGTTCTCTGATCCATTTCACCATACAGCATTTATTTCATTCAATGTTTTGAAACTCCTATGAAAACATGAGAAATGTTACTGTTCCAGTTCCTTTTGAAGAGTGAAATTATTTTTGTTCCTCAAGTGTTCCAACCAATATAGTCATTATGGTTACAAACGACCTGATTTTAATACCTATCAAGTTAGATGTTATACACGCGTGCATGCACACACACCCACACAAAACATCCGTAATTTGTGAATTCTGTTCGGACGATAAAGAAATATTTAATTTGGTCAGAATCAGTATATAAATTATCTTCCCTTACTATGAGAGAAGCATGGCATTATTCGTTCATTTTTTAATACTTTTATCTGCATAAAAGAAGGTATTATCAGAAATGTGAAACAAACTTTCGTATACTACCATATCACTAACATTGCGATATTGACCATGGAATAATGTTAAGCTTAGTCTGTTTTCAATGTCATAATATGTGAGGTTCCTCATTCACACATGCATATAAACTGACAGCACAACACAAAACAATATGCAACCAACCCAATGTAATACAATACTAGTTTCAACGCCTGTGCATACCACACTGTTGACGAATCTCTCAGGCGTGTTAGAGCGATAATCACATCGCGACATGATTAACAAGCCTACAGCTCAGCAGATTTTAATAACTTACCTTTTTAATAAGAAAAGCAAGATTTATGGATGTCAACTTCTTTATTGTGAATAACACGAAGTTTCGGAGCATATGCTTGCTCCTTCATCAGGTGAGAATCAGGTCACAGTAATGCATTCCACTTCTTAATGCCCATCAAAGATTTAACTCACTTCCAGGGGCTTCTTTAAGAGGCATAAAAACTTGTTAACTAACGAGGCAGTAGGCCTTGTTAATTGGTGAATATTAACTGCCTTGATTCACTCATCAATCAACAAGGGAATAGGTCCCGGGGCGTGCAAATAACAATAATTTACCATCACCCACCAGTTATCTCCCCTTGTGGACTTTTCCAAAATTGTAAATTTTTGAAAACATCATCTTTTCAAAATTGGAAATGTCTTGGAAACATCATCTTTCCAAAATTGGAAATGTCTTGGAAACATCATCTTTCCAAGACATTTCCAAGCTTGTAAACATGGACTTTTTCCAGTGGTTATATGATGCTGAATGCGGATGGAGCAGTTGGGTTGGATTTCTTATCATATAAAATCTGATAAGGACGATTAGATAAATTGGAATGGCATTTCCTAACGTACTGCAGTCCCCGTTTATGTGTTTGATCTCATGTCAAGGCTCATTAGCTTCAGCATGGGGATTTCAACAAGAGAAGTCCTTAATGCACCTTAACACACTATAAGACCTTTTAAATACAGCAAAATGATAAATAACTATTCATAGTGTATATATATACCTTTATATGTAAATCAGTCATGTTCTCTGGAAATTGGCATAGCTGGCGTGGAAACGCACCTATAAACGGGTTAGCATAGACTTTAAAGTCTGGTAACATGGTTTCGGAAAACTTGAGATTCCAGGCTTTCCAACGATACCAACTACAGCCTGCTATACTTCTGAGAGAGTAAGTCAGTCAGTTAAAATTCAGTGTCACCTCGGCAATATTTCAGCCATATAGTGACGAGAAATGTTGGGCATACACAATAAATACATGTAGGTAAATAACCAGCCAACGACTGGTGTCATAAACTGGTGTCTGCGCAATCCCCCAATGTATACTGTCACCAAATTTGAAGAGTTTGAAAAGTGGTCGAAGTCTCGTGGTGACCTTGAAAATAAGGTCAAGATCATCCCAAACGACCGGTGACTGCATAATCTCCCAATGTAGGTTGTCACCAAATTTGAAGACATTGGGTACAACAGTTGATGATATATCGCGTTAAACAAGAATCGGGACGTACGTACGGACGGACGCCGCTGAATACATAGTCCCTCGTTCCGCGTTGCGGCGGGGGACAAAAACACGGGCTATAGATGTCCAACAACTGATGGTAGATCACCATACTTGGAACCATGTGGACTTACATTACTTTTGCTACCTGCATGGACCCTAGTTAGATTTACACCATCCCTTCAGCCGCTGGCGATGGTAGGAAGATGTAGCCGAAATTACTTCCGAGAGAACTATCACCTTTAGCTAGGTTTCTTGTCATTGTCACTGGTCTTTTCAATTTTATTGATAAATGCATTCTGGGTGAGTGAGTTAATATTTATCGTTACATCGGCAATGTTTCAGCTATGTCGTGACACTTACACTATCATGCAAGACAGTACAATATAAAAAAAACCATTCCATAGATCACCAGCAACTGAAGGTAGATTACCATTCTAGAGACCATGGGGACTTACAGTACTTTTGCTACCTGCATTGACGCTAGCCGGATTTACATAATCCCTTCAGCCGTTGGTGATTGTAGGTAATTTTAGCCATATCTTAAAATCACCCAAAATACAACGTTTTAAAATATTTGGTTAGCTTATTTAACCTTGAATGTTATGGGACTTCCCCACGGGAGGACAACAATTTTACAATACTGTAACCCTGTGAGGGTACAGCCACTCACAATCTCAGCTGTTCAATTAAACTGCTAATAATAAAATATTTATCTATTTACAAATCATTTATAAAACACTTGTGTATTTCTTATTGAAAATGCAATATATAATTAAATGATAATTGACGTTTAAAAAAAAGACATTGAAAAACTCATCCCTTCTGATGGAAAAAAATCAGTACAGTCAAGCAGCACCTACTTGACTGTGATTCTTTCATCACAAAGGATGCAAAACGGAGGATCTTCAACCTTCAATAAATATACAAGTATATCCTGTATGGCCAATGTAATATCATAGAAAAATGACCTCTTCAAATCTCTACTGACAACCCGAGTAGATGTAACCAAGCGTTGGTTTTGTGTGATGTAATGTGTTGATACCTACTGGAGTGTCCAGCTTCTTTAATGACAGGTTTGTAATCACTATATGGAATAAGGAGCGGCGTCACAGATGTATCCAGGGCTGCTTTCGCGGCAGCACTAACCCTTGTGTAAACGTCATGATTTGAAGCAAACAATTGGTTATACCTACTTGGGTTGTCAGTCAAGACGTGATGAGGTAATTTTATGACGACGTCGTATTGGCCACAGTCGGTTTACTCATGACTATCTGCTGAAAACGGATGGGGATGGACCTCCCATGTGTGTCTCTTGTGATGAAGTGTTCACCATCAAGCATAATCTGCTTGACTGTGTGGACTTTTCGGCTGCAAGGGATGCACATTATGATGCGTGAAATCTGAAAGATCTGTTTTCACGCGTGAGCGGGCATCTGATTGTAAACTACCTGAGCTGAGGGAGTTGACCTGTATCATAAATTGTAACTATGTAAAGAGAATAACAAATTGCTTGCTTTTGTATTTGGTGCTATATTTTCGGTTTTGAAATAGAAATGTAATGAATATATATGTTTATAAAAAATAACTCTTTTGGACCTTGGACTTGACATGGTAATGAATGGAAACTTGATCTCGTCACTATATGGCTGGAATAATGCTGATGTGACGTAAAACCCAACTCAACTGAACTCAACTCTGTTTGTTTTTTCTAACACCACATTGCATATTTGTTATAAGATAATTTGTTTCTGGGTACCATTTTAGTCGGTTATTGACCATTCTCCGTGATCTTACATACACAGCTGGTAAGAGTTATTGGCCTACAATTAGAAGGATATGTATGATCACGGCCAGTTTAAGGTTTAGGAATGACGACAGCATTCCTACGGAAGGGAAATTCCCAGTAGTCCGTATATTGTCCATCAATAATTTGTTTTAACATGCAGATATATTTGATGTAAGACATAATTTATTTCATTCTTTTTCTCCACCATATTGTGATAAAGCTACCGGTGGCGCTTCTGTTCTGGTGCGACATGTTGTCTTTCAAAGTCCTGTCCTTTAACACAAACCTCATGCTGTAGCATTTCGTCTTACACTGCAAATTACCTTCACACTTTGTTCCTTATACCTTCCTCCTTCTTCAAATCTTCTGAAGCTTGACCTTTAAAATGTATGCGACTTTATCATCATGGGCGATCTAAATGGACGTAATCCTTTATGGAGAGTTTCAAGCACTAATAAAAAAAAGGACACATGATCGAGGTTTTCATGACTGATAACGACGTGCGTCTCTAATGATGACTCAGAAACTTACTATAATCCTGCTATAGGTCCATATTCGTCACTAGATCTATCTCTTGCAAATTCAAATTTGTTGCATGAATTCACATGGTCATCCATGATGACCTCTGTGGAACTGACCATTTGCCAACTATTTTGAAAGCTGTGTCCCATCTGATGTTTATCCTTAATCATGATGGAACTTAAAAACAAAGGTCAATGGTTTTCTTACACTCTGTGTACTAACAAACTGAAACTTTTCATGGGCATTCCTAATCACATAAAATATGTTTCTGATGAACTAAATATCATGGCAGATGAATGTATCCCTAAGTCCTCTGCTGTTCCGCACATAGTTTAACGGCAACTGCAAACAAGCGAGGACGCCACGTGAAAAGACTAAGCTCTATTTCCGTCGCCATCGTATTGTCCATAAATTAAATAAATTGCAAATCTTAAATGCTAAAGCGAGGCATACTTTCATATAAAGTAAACGTCAATCTTGGCGAAACTATGCATCAAGAATAAATTCACATACGCCAATGTCCAAGGTATGGAATATGGTACAAAAAAATCAAAGGTAAGTGTTCTAAATCTATCATCCATAACCTTAACAATGGACATGAAATATTAACGGAAACTTCTGATATATCAATCAATCAATCATTATTTCTTGTAGTGGAGACAACAGGCCCATTCTACATTTAACAATTGGCTACGAGAGAGTATATACAATATGTAATATGAACAATAACATACGATTCGCATAGCTCTATATACATTCACTAAAAGATTATTTTTCAAAAATTCTGGATTTACCTCTGACATTAACATGTTACAGTAGGATTCAAATAGTATAACTTTGGCAAAAGTAGAGATCTTAGATGTTGGTATACATTACGTACTAATAACAAATGGTATTCGTCCTTTGCATACAAGGCATAATCTATCAACTTTAGTTTCTTTTACATATCTGCCAGTTTCAATTCAAAGCCGGTGTAAAAACATCTAAATTGAGCAAACGCAGCCCTGAACTTTGAAACAGTGAGTTCTTTGATATACAATTCTAAGTCAAATGATTATTTAAACGAAATATACGTTGATTCAAGTGATGGATCACTTTTTGTGGATGCTTTTAATATTTCTTGTATAGTATGCTGATCTACCCTCAGTTGTTGGCGATCTATAGCCCGTGTTTTTTATTGTATTGTCTGCTTTCATTAAAATGTTTTAGTTTCCCATGCTAGTTTTATATCCATATCTGTGATACGCTAGTTATTTAACAGTCCGTCGATGACTGATTATTTACCTACTTGTATTTATTGTGTACGCCCAACATTTCTCGTCACTATATGGCTGAAATATTGCCGAGGTGACGTTAAATTTTAAGTCACTCACTAATATTTCTTGTCGCGCTAAAAAATATGCATACTATTGAACGGCTACTGCCGTTGTGTTTAAACAAAATACATACTTTTTTAAGCCAAGACAAACTGCATACTTTTTTTGCAGAAGATTCAAGCCACATAACGACCCTGACTAAGAACTGAATGGTGCTCCTTTAAAAGTTGTACAAGTTTCTTAATCTTATTTTTGACCATCAAGTGACTTTTACCGCACATATATTATTTAAAGTATAAATGTCTGAAGGCACTGGGTTTAATAAAAGTTGTTTAAAATTGCAAATGGGGAGGCGATAAAAACATCATCCAACTGTACAGAGCACTCATCCGCTCCCGAATGTAGATTTAATGAAATTGTTTACGTCTGAATGCGTCACTTTGTTTTTTTCCCACAATATTCAGCGGTGTTTCTGATAGCAAAATGACAAAATGTCCCAGCCAAAGCACCTAAAAAAATACGATTCGTGTTGTCAATTCGTACCGCAGTTTTTAAATGGTCAGGGGCTGGCTGCTATAACCCAAATTCCCCATGAGTTATTTGGGTCATAATTAAGGGTGAGACAATGACAGGAAATCTCTTCCTTCAAAGGAGAAGCAAAAATAGCTGTTTTGTAGTTTGGGGTATGTATGTTAACCTCATCCGAATGTATCTTGTTTCATTTTATACACACCCATGTTTTTCACAGGTCGCAATGTTAGAGTGGAAATAGCGCCAAGTGCTGAACGAATGTATGTGTTTTATAATGATGCAGCAACATCACCCAGCCCTGTCACAATTAATAATTCAATTTTCAGCAGGGGACTAAACGTGATGACAATGGATGGGAAGAACCTGCGGACCATTGAGTGTTATTCCCTTTGTTCAATCATATTTCTTTGACTTTATGCTCCATTAAGAGTCAGGAAATGTTTGCCCTATGTGCAAATATGATACACTTAAAAACTATTCATCGTTGAAACATCACTGTCAGATGATCGCATACAAAAGAGTAAGATTAGCAAAATGTTAATTTTAGAATGTTCCTTTTTGTTTTACTTGTTGCATTTGTGAATCATTTTAGGTACTTAAATCTGCCAGGATTGTTTATTGTAACTGTATGTTGAGCTTCCTTGTTCAGATGCAAATAAAAAAAACCTTTATTGGTAACATTAATGCGTGTTTGTTTCCACTTTTCGCAAGAATGTCTTCAATCATTGTTTCACGTTGCCAACGACCGTACATGCAATTCACAAGCAATTGTTTTCAAAAGATCTGGAGTGCAAACTACTTAAATTCCACACTACTAAGAATTCAAAACTGTCTCAAGATTGCTGTGATAAAATTGGCATAAAGCCTTCAAGGCCTCTGAGACAAGAACATTACCTCAAGCTATTGTACATGAAGAAAGCAGGTGACATTTCGTACAATTCTAAAGATTCAAGTTCTTTCCGCATGCCATTTCACTTGGGGCCTCACAACCACTGTGCAGAGTAGCCTCCTTTGGGTGTGCCAGAAACTTCTGATCAGGGGTTCGAAGCCCTGTTTACCCAAATTTTGTCAACCCCAATGTCATTGATATTGACACTTAGTCTCTGAATATATGTAATTTGGACAAGAACAAACCATTCCAAAAGAGCGGTAAGAGAACCCCCGCGAGGGGGGAGATTTAGAGACCAAAAGCATGTCTACATTGGGGCATCTGCAAGGGGTCAATATCAATACATTCTACAACCATCAGATAAAAGATTAAATGACAGGTGTATGTATTGGCCCTCTTGTCTGTCTAGAGTGCTGCTGTCATCGACTTACATGACCTTGTCCAGCACTCCCATTCCAGTGGAGTTTTCTCCATTGTTCTCAGAACTGTGTATCGTTCACAGTTTATAAAACTCTTTCCGATAAGTCTGTAAAGGTATGGTATGCGTGCATCCTATTAGTCCCTTGAAAACCAGTGCCTAAGTTTTTTGGGGTCAGCGTTGATTTCTTGGGATCCCAATTTCGTCAACGGGGATAGGTGGGCTTTTAAGTAACATATTTGGTAGTTTGGAATAGAAGACGTTAACTAGATAACTGCTATTTTACTTTGATATGATGCAAACTTTTCCTGTAATTTCTGGTTTTATTTATCTTTATTATAAATATTAATTGTTTTTATCACGATATGGCAGAAATATTGCAGATGTGACGATAACCATTAACTCACTCTGTCCAGTAGTATCACGGCGGTAAACACCAGACATCGGCTTCACACATTGTACCCATGCGGTTAATCGAAACCCGGTCATCGGCGTGACGAGCGAACGCTTTAACCACTAGGCTAACCCCACCACTCCTGGTTTCAGAGGGGCCCGTGAAGATCCGGGGTAGAATAGGTCTTCAGCAACCCACGATTGCCACAAAAGGCGACTATGCTTGTCGTAAGAGGCGACTAACGGGATCGGGTGGTCAGGCTCGCTGACTTGGTTGACACATGTCATCGGTTCCCAATTGCGCAGATCGATGCTCTTGCTGTTGATCACAGGATTGTCTGGTCCAGACTCGATTATTTACAGACCGCCGCCATATAGCTGGAATATTACTGAGTGCGGCGTAAAGCTAAACTCACTCACTCACCTGGTTTCAGAGGAAGGGATTGTGTATGGTAAGAGCAGTAGAACAGTTAGTGAGGTGCTAGGTCTGGTCCCTGGGGTTAATTTAAGGGTTCAATGCTGAATTGAATTTAGTTTAGCAATGTAGATTGAGGCATTTTCGGGGAGAAAGAAAACAAGGAAGAAAATCATAAACTTACTTGACTGCTGGCTAAAACGGACCGATGAGAGTCTGGAAAGCTTTGATTGATGCCATGTTAGAAATGTGGAGGAAAAAAGAGCTTCGCTTTAACCAGTTATCTCTGCAGGCGCTGTATTGTGTGTGTACAAAGTGGTATAATACTAATGACAATAACACAATAATAAGTTAATATACATCTAAGAGTTTTAAGTGGGTTTTGACTTCAAGAGTGACGTCATGATGTAGGTTGGATGCGTTTTCAAACCTCAAGAAAAACTGACAATCTCCATAGCTGATATTGAAGTCACGACGAAAACACCAAATCTTGCTTCCAACAAAGTGTCGGGTCGATATGTTTATGAATTTTGTTTGCAGATGATTTGTGGGTTTGACTATGCATGCATGTTTGTTTGTTTAACGCCGCACTCAGCAATATTACAGCTTTTCCAACTCACTGATTCACGGGACCCATGAAGGTCCGGGTTAGAATGAACTTTCAGTAACCCATGCTGGTCGTAAGAGGCGACTAACGGGATCGGGTGGTGGGGCTCGCTGGCTTGGTTGACACATGTCATCGGTTCCCAATTGCGCAGATAGATACTCATGCTGTTGATCACTGGATTGTCTGGTCCAGACTCGATTATTTACAGACCGCCGCCATATAGCTGGAATATTGCTGAGTGCGGCGTAAAACTAAACTCACTCACTCATTGATTCACGGTGCGGCAGCAGAGCAACATCTCCAGCAGATTCGAAATAATGCTGAACGAGTCCTCACAAGGAGCACAAAGATCGCCCACATCACTCCAGACGTGAGTGCTACGGAAAGGGGTAGAATGGGTCCAGAGTTGTCATCTAAATAACGGGCAGACTTCGGGCTATTTTGAGAAAACATCGAGTTAATGTGTATGATTAGGGCTAGGGTTAGGTACACGTAGTTGTGGTTTTGTTTCGTTAGTTTTGGCTTTGGTTAATGTTTGGTAAGACCACAAAGACTGCACCACGTGGTCTAACTGACGGTTTCAGATATTAGACATTGTAAACCAAAAGTCACTGTGTTCTTTAATCTGATTGGTTGAAAAACATTTTCGAATGGTATTCGATTCCCGGAAATTGCAAGGCAATTCGCTGCGTATTAATACCTTCAAAAATAGCACACACCATTGTATTGCGGTTAATGCCGTCGGTTCCAAATACATTCCCGTGCTTCAAATACTCAATAACATGCGGAAATTGGCCAACCAATGATGCTTATCTCATAACTAGGTTCTCCTGATAGAACTTACACACATGTATCAAAACTGGATGTTAAGTTTATCCGTTTGAATCAAAATGTAAAGTAATGCGTCTTAAGATAATCCTGGACAACCCACAGAGGTGTAGCCGACAGTTGGTCAAATTTGATGTAATCTATTAATACCTACTTTACCAACTCCGACAGCAAATCAGCCATTTCCGACCACATTAAAGCAAGCCCCAATCATCAAATAGAGTGGTCTGACATCTCCATTCTCTCTAACAAACAAACAGATTTCACTAAACGCAAGCTCACCGAAGCCATCCACATCAAACGCCAAAAGCCCACCATCAACCGAGACCAAGGATACTTCATTCCATCCGCTTATGATGCACACATCCACCAAGCCCAATCTACTGTATAAACTCTGCTGTATAAACATCTCATTATTATTTGTACATCATTGGCTTCCACGCCTGTCCTTTGTCTACTCTCTGGCTTCATCAGCTTTCTGCCTAGCCAATTATGTTGTTTTCTTTGTTACATTGTTACATCCAGTATATATATACTTCCCCCTTCTTCATGTCCCATCATGCTTGACAACGGTACAAGGATCTGTATCAAAACGTCGCACTCACGAATAAAAAAAAGTTGTTATCTATAAAGATTGTTCTATATTGTAATTTCTCAACTTCTAAAATGCCACTCAAAGAAGTAATACCTACTTGGATGTCCCACTTTTTGCTGTAGATCACGGTTGAACGATCTTATAACGTATTTTAATAATCAGTTGAGGGGATCAAAAGTAGGGTCACCGAATTGTTGAGAGTTGCATTTGCAACAGCAGCAGCAGTTAAAACCACTCTTTCAAAAAGTGATATTCCTACCAATCGTTTTTTTGTTGTAAATTTTAATTTTCGGCTGAACTTGGAAAACATTAAACAGACGTTTTGTAGCCAGTATTGTGGCCTAAGTGTGGTTGCTGGTCATCTCCAGCCAGGTTTTATACTATGTTGTTAAATAATAACTTATCTTTTCAAAATGATCTCAGTTTTGAATATTATCTGCGATAATCCAGTTATACTGACCTTCGACGACACTTTTTTACAACATATAACATATTTCTTTCATTTAATGAATTTCTGTAGTCATGGAACGGTTGAAATATTGCCAATGTGACGTTTGACTCTCTCATTCACTGACAACTTAATATATCTGCATACTCTGCACCTGAGTGGTGCTTAGAGGAAGGAATGGGTGATCGCCTCGAGCAATGATGACAGATGACTCCACATTCACTCAGGTCGTTCTGGATATGTGTGGACGTGAATGGAGTCGTCCCAACGAACGTCATCAGTTACAGCAATGTTACAGATCAGGGGATTGGGTCTGTTAACATTTAGTCGAGATCACTTTGACAACCATAATGTCATCGCATATTGTCACTGAAAATTGTGACTGGACTGTACTACCGATGAACTAAGTTTTGCTTTTAAGACAATCGTGCACGTATCATTACGGATTACCTCCCTTAGTAAAACATCACAAGAATACAATTCAAGGTGAGGGTCACGTCGGGATACGTGTGCCAAATCAAACGCCAACTGCTACGTCAGCCGAACTGGGCCAAGACGCTGCAAGACGTGTGGATACACTGTCATTAGAGTGAGTTAGTGAGTTAAGATTTTAAGTCACATCGGCAATATTTCATCCATATCGTGACTAAAACAAGTTACTAGTATAATGTCATAATAAATCATGGTAAATTATAAAAAAAAACATGTACAGGACAGTAAGAATAACTAGAATATCACAGGTATAATTGTAAAAGTAGTATGAAAATCGAAAATAACTATGTAAGACATTACAAAAATTAAAACGTGCTATAGATCGCCAACAACTGAAGGTAATCACCATACTAGGGACCATGGGGACTTACAGTACCTTTACTACCTGAATGGACCGTAGCTGGATTCACATCATTCCTGTCAGTAGAAGATTGATCCGGACCATTTAAGGCTGTATCACAAATAAACTGACCGGCAAAAAGAAGCTTTGCACCAGATTGAAATCATTCTAATTCCAAAACTGAAAACAATAGAAGTTTGAGGTAAAGTATATTTAATATATCAACAATGCCAGAAAACATTGAAGAACAGAAAATTGGCGTTCTGCGATCACACATTGCACTACAGACATCCAAAGCCAGTAGGGGGTAAAATTTCGGTTATCCAGATGTCCAGTACAATTCATTCAAACCCGGATAGTGGTTCCAGTCACAAAATGTGTCACTTTAATACCGTGTATGGCCACCCCGTGCACCCACACATGCAAGAACTCGACGTCGGACCGAAGACGTCAAACGTCTAATGAGGTTACGTGGCAAGCTGTTCCTTTCGGCCTGTAGAGCTTGTACCAACTCTTGTCTGTTGGTGGGAGGGTGTTGTCGGAGGCCTAACACGCCTGTCCAAGATGTCCCAGAGGTGCTGTATGGGATTTAGGTCCGGAGAGCATGCCGGCCACGGTAAGACGTCGACGTTGTTTGCGGCAAGGAAGTTCACAACAATACGAGCTGTGTGAGGCCTGGCGTTGTCGTGCTGCTACCGAACACCCCAGGGCTGTTGCTGAAAGTAGGGTAGTACCACAGGAAGAAGGATGTCATCCCTGTGACGTTAAGCATGAGATTTCTATTAATGACGACTAGTGGCGTTGTCTGGTCACCACAAATGCCACCCCACACCATGACTTCATCTCCACCGTACGGAACGACTTGTTGTACGCAGCAAGCAGCTGTACGTTCACCTCTGCGACGGTAAACATGTTGTCTGCCATCAACAGTGAACAAACAGAACCTGCTTTCATCCGTAAAAATCACGCGTTGCCAATCTCCGACGTTGCCGACGTCGTACCGTATTCGCCCATCGTAGTCTCCTGCGGCAATGTTCAGCGGTCAAAATGGTCAATAAGCCCTGATACCCACTGTCCGAAGTCTTCTGGTCACCGTGGTTGTGCTGATCCGCCGACCTAAAGCGTGCGCCTCCGATGACGTCACCGTGAGGAAGCGGTTGCGGAGGTGCAACGTACGCAGGTACCGGTCCTCCTGTGGCGTGGTGACACGTGGTCTCCATGTTCTGGGCCTGTCCAATGTCCGTACAGTCTGCCTGTATTGTTGCAACAAGTTACAAATGGCAACACGGGAACAACCAAAGGTTCTTGTAACGTGGGTATGCGTTGCCCCCATCTGAATCATTCCGATTGCTCGCTCGCGTTGTTCTGCTGTCCGTCTTGCCATTTCCAAGGTGTTCTCTTCCCAATGTGAATGTCTAACATCGGTGCTGTGCAGTTTTTATACCCATGTGGCATGTGCAGTTCCGCCTGTAGTGGGGTCACGTGATTTCCAATATTTCGCAATTTCAACAAGACACGTGCATATTGCCGGTTCAACGTTTACCTGAGCATAGGTTGCGTTTGGGCTATGTGTTTATGACTATTTGGGTTTCAACCTATCTTGCTCATTTTCGAAATATTATTTTCAAATGTGCAAAAGTTTCTTTTGTGGTTCAGTTTATTAATGGGAGCATATTAATGACCCATTATTGATCTGAGCATACCCCTGTTGTCATTCTTGGTTGATTGCATACTGAAATATCACGTCACACTGCATTGTCACATTGCAGTGAGTGAGTTGAAATGTAAGGTAATTTGTCATCATCATATTGCACTATAACAATATGATTCCAGAATAACACGAAAATCAGAGTATATAAAACTTGTCAGCAAAGGACAGTAAAGACAGTATCACAGATAAAACATTAAAAAATAGGTATTTATCCGTAACATATGACTAGTCACAACAGCACGTTATACAAGGGCGATGCTAAATGTTTCTATATATTTTCTCACCTCTGCATTTCTGGAGACAGACATTTGACGTCTGGTCTGTAAAGTGAACATTGTTGGCCATTTTTCACGCTTTTTGCAAATTCGAACACTCATCAAGTGCTTGGTTGTGTTCGACCATTATACACACTCTTTCTCTGGACATCCGTGAAGGTCCGGGTTAGAATGAGCCTTCAGCAATCTATGCTTGTCGTAAGAGGCGACTGAAAGGATCGGGTGGTCATTATGGCGACTGGTTGAGGGCACTGACTGGTCTTTATGCCGGTGGGGCGGTTGGTTCCTCCGCTGTAATATTCAACGTATCACGGTGCGCAAGTGGCTTCATTGTGCTGGCAATACAGCGGAATGGGTTGGCTGGAATGCGGACGCAAACGTCCATTTAAACAGCAACAATGTGAAAACGGATTGCAGATGGCAATGGAATTGGTGTTGGCGTTTGACGTGGTGAAATTCGCGAAATCATGCGTTCGATAATAAATATATATATATCCTCATATATTGTATTTGTGTACTTTATAAAGCACTGGATTGTTGAAAA
Organism: Haliotis rubra; assembly: GCF_003918875.1. Taxonomy (NCBI): domain Eukaryota; kingdom Metazoa; phylum Mollusca; class Gastropoda; order Lepetellida; family Haliotidae; genus Haliotis; species Haliotis rubra. Next base: position 69,723 of record NW_025765276.1, read on the forward strand.
ACAAAGTTGTTACTACAGGATGGGGAGACGAAGAGATGGGTTCAGAGGACGGAAGATGGCGTTTTGGTTCAAAGGCGTAAATGGTTTTCTCTTAACCGATGGGGCTGTAAATGAATGCTGGTCGAGTGTCGATGCGGTTCGCTAAGTTCACCTGGTTACTTCCGGACGCATTTGCACTTTCGGAAGGTTCGGCGAAACAGTTTAGCGGTTACTTTCATGGAAGCTGGTAAAGTGGCAAAACCAAATTGATTGCTTTTACCAATAAATTTAAATTTGGTGTAAAGAACCCATTCATTTGTGATGAAAATGAAATGGTGATGATGTCGTATTTATCATGATCATATTTACCATATATTCTGAACCTTTCAAATCGCCGTACTGGTTAAATGCACCTGGATATGCCACTGACTGCCGAACGGTTCATGCCATACGGTACCTGGGTCATAATATCGACTGGACAGAACGGTACTATTAACGAACAAATCGTAACCTGATTTATAAATTACGCATGCACATGGTATACATACTTCAAATGGACGGGCATTATGGAGTTAAATTGACTTTGGTGCTGGACTGATGCGGTGGATTTAGCACTGAACAAAGTCACCGGACTTTGAACGGGTTGTGATCTTTAAAACATTACGAGCGTCATCGTTCAATGCGTTGAACATGAGCTCGGCGTGGCGATCGTCTGGAACTGAACGAAGTTTATCTGGCTTTTTATGCTGGATCGCGCATTGCCATCTTTTCGACAAACGATTTTTCATTATGGTAACCAGTTGAACGCACCATACCGTACGTGCTGGCGGAAGCGAATACGAATGGCGAACAAAGTTGTTATTGACGTCAATAATTCGGTCGCGACGCGGCAACGCCGAAGGAGAACGGAAAACAATTCGTTTCACCATCAACGCTGATGACCATGAACGATTGTTAACATTTTCCGTTTGGTTTAAAGCTGAAACGAACAGATGAAAAACCGTCGCCAGAGCGCACGTCAGCTGGCGTCTTTCGCGTCAAACGTGGGTTACCATCTGGGTGAAAGTTGACGCGAAATCATGAAAAGCCGATATTGTTCAACAATACCGTTTAAAATCGACGGGAACTGGATATCGGACGGTTATGAAATGAAGTGTCCAGATATTGCCGTCGCCATCGTAACTATTCCGTCCATTAACATCGATGGCAACACGAACCACTGATGACCTTCTACGAGCATTCGGTCCTCGACAGATGTTGCCGTGCGTGAAACTTGACGGAATCTTTTCCGACGGCAAAACCGGGCCTTCCGGTTTATAGGGCATAATCAAACATCGACCGGTACCATGTCGACGTCGTTCCATATCGATATTCAATACCGGCGTCAATTAACAAAATCGACGAGCATTAAGTGGGCACGGATATCAAAAGTACCGGCGTCGCGTGATGGGGCATTCATATTCTCTGATGAAATTCGGTTTATATATCGCTGATCGTTCGGATTCAGGTAAATCCAGGGTCGAATGAAGGACGAAGGTGAACTAATTTTGGTAGAACGGATGATGGATTCGCCTTTCGAATAAGACAAATTCGAAGTTGAATTAAAACGGTGAATGATCGTCAGACCCATAGTTACCATGAACTTAACGGCAACGATACCTAACATTGTGGAAACCGGCCCTGACCGGGCCATCGAGCGGGTTGATTCGACTTCGATGAAATGACTGATGAACTTATTTAGCTGTTGGGATGTACGGAGGATCCCCAGACGCGATCATTCAGTCATCATTTACGGGGAGATAAACGCGATGATCAGAGTACTGGTGTTATTGAATGACAATCGCCATTCATTCGATCTTCGCTCTTTTCCTGATAAAAGACATCCATCGTTGCTGGCATAGCGAACCATTCACTCCATTTTCTGTACCATCATTTTAACGATGTTTATTACGCATTCGAAAGTATACTGAACTTGCGTTTATGCATGGGAACATAATGATTCATTTTGGTGTACAGGAAAAATTGAAAATCGCGAATGAAGCAAAATCGATGATGATATAAATGTTTAAAGATTAACCATTTCTTCGACTGCTACAGTCCATACCTAGTCTTTGGAGGGCTTCCACATAAACATCTTCCATTTGACGTATATGGCAATTATCTAGACTAACGCTGATGTCTTTCGCCGTTTACTGGAACAATTTCGGTATAACGGAAGCGTTACGACGGAACGGATATGAACGCTGGCACGTATACGTCTACGGGCATTGTTTAAAGTGGATTGTTCCAGCGATGATGACAAAATATTTATGAATCAATGACATTATGGTTTGGAAAACAAGACTGGTCGAAATTATTTGAACTGAAGGGGAACAAGTCGCCATCGCCTGTTCGCCGTCCAACCACTCGATTCTGAACGGTGCGTTATTTGATCACCCATACTAAAACCTGCCGGTGTTAATATGTCATATTATTCCAACCATGATGAAATTTTACCGGAATACTGTAGTATTCCATTTATTCAGCACGAAACTTCAATTGATGGTCTTACAATCGGCCTTCCTGAACAGTTCGTTTGTTTAACGCACTCAACGTATTCGGCCGTAATAATGGATCGTTCAAACGACCGGTCAAAAGCATCATCGATCATTTCGGTAAAGTTGATGGCATCGAACTGACCGACCAATCGATGATGCCTCAACGACCAATGCAAATAATGAATTGCTCAATTAAGCATGAGTAATAAGAACGAATGCGGCTTCTAGATAAGATATCTAAAGAAAAAATAAATAAGGTGGTTTCGTGGTATATATGCACAAAATAAATAATTACATGAAGAATTTCCATAGTATATTTGGGTAAGATGGTAGAAGATTAAAAGATACTAAGAAAGGTGATAGACGGAGGAATTTTCACCACAAGACCTATAAACATCTTCATCAAAACTATGGTAAGTATTGATAAAGGTAGCATGTATATATAGTGAGGGAGATCTGCCCCGGGACTAGATGACATCCTCATAGTCACAGCCTGAGTCATGTTTCCATGGAGACCACACAAAATAAAATTAAAATCTGGGTCTAAACCCCAAAAAGGCACATCTAGGGATCATGCTTGGCATATGTACCAAGATTGATAAAGCTAGCATATATAGTTTGGGAGATCTGCCCCGGGACTAGATGACATCCTCATAGTCACAGCCTAAGTCATGTTTCCGTGAAAACAGCAAAACATTAAATTCATATCTGGGTCTAACCCCTAAAAGGCACATCTAGGGATCATGCTTGGCATATGTACCAAGTTTGATAAAGCTAGCATGTATAGTTTGGGAGATCTGCCCCGGAACCAGATGACATCCTCATAGCCACAGCCTAAGTCATGTTCCCATGAAAACAGCAAAACACTAAATTCATATCTGGGTCTAACCCCTCAAAGGCACATCTTGGGATCATGCTTGATATATGTACCAAGTTTGATGAAGCTAGCATGTATTGTTTGGGAGATCTGCTCTGGACAAGATGACATCCTCACAGTCACAGCCTAAGTTATGTTTCCATGGAAACCGCAAAAAATGAAATTCGCATCTGGGTCTAACCCCTAAAAGGGAAGGACCATGGTTGACATGTGTTCCAAGTTTGATTAAGCTATCACGAATATTTTAGAAGATATGCTTCGGACAAAGTGTGACGGAAGCACGGACACATGGACGCACAGGGGGGCGAACTCGTTTCTATATCCCCGGAACTTCGTCGTTGTGGGGGATAATAAGAGAGCAGGGCGATGTGACGACAAAGGACAATGGTTGTTCGAAGAACGACCAGATGAAGACACAAAAGGTATCAAACTATTTTAATCATAATACATATTCACGGATGTCATCGGAATTGTGAGATTTGTTTTTAAATATATCATCATAATAGATAGAAAGAATACTCACACTTTCCCTGGAACAGAGGTTGCAAATAGTTTTCCCACTTCCCTTTGTATTTAGCACCTGGAAACGTTTTCGAGAAATTGTAGAAGGAGACTGCTACGTCCTTTGGATTTCTTAGAACAGTGATGATTTTTATTTTCTTATTAAGAACGTCTTCTGGCAGATGTTTCATCAGCAAATGAGAGCAGAGGAGTCTCGGGGATTGGAGGTTGGCATACTTCACTTCTGACGCACATTCCATGAAGGTCTGGCCCATTGTGACGTCATCGTTAGTTATTTCACCCGTGAGGAGCTCTCGTGTTATTTCATGAACCCAATGGGTTCCTAAGAAGAGGAAAGCAACAAGAAACAAAAGAAACAAACACACACACACACACACACACACACACTACGATTAATTTTGAGTATTTTTGACACTCGATTGAATGAGTATGGTTTTACGTCGCTTTTAGCAATATTCCAGCAATACCAAGGCGGGGGAGACCAGAAATGGGCTCCACAAATTGTACCCATGTGGGGAATCGAACCCGGGCCTTCAGCATGATGAGAGACCGCTTTAAGCATTATGTTTAACAACAGTCCTTGCTCTTTGTTTATATTTAATCTCATAACTTTAAAATATGTTACTATAGTGAGAAGACAATAGAAGAGGATAGATGATGCGGTATAATGTTACCTGATTTGGGATACGTGCACAGCATGATGTCATCGCCGCGTATTTTTACAGAGCGTACATCATCGATAGTTACCCCATCGGGGAAGACTGGTAAATTGACCCCGTTGTCTTTTATCAACGTGCAAGTATCACCGCCATCGTCAGGAACTTCCACTAGGTGAGCCTGAAGTCAGAAAAATGATACTGAAATGTGAAGTAACTGGGGAGAACACGATGGGAGTGATGTAATGTTCAGCAACCCAGTCTTCCTTGATGGGAATTTTAGAAGTTGAGATGATAAAGAATGAGAATATTTTTATGGATACACGACTTCTATATTCTGTGATGACGCGTTTTGGATAACTGTTGTAAAGGGGGGGGAAGGGGAGGGGGGGTTAAAAGGCGGAAAAGACACCTGATTGACCTCATTTCACAGGGGTCAATGACCTAGCTTGTACTGTGCTGATCTAAGAAATCACGGTCATAGGTGTCCACCGGTGGTGTCGGGGGTGCAGTGACCTGGACTGTGTGACCGTGGGAAACCGCATAGTACTTATGAAACGCTTCCATCCTGATATCACGAAATCGTTTTGCACCAATAGGTTTATAGTGTGATTGTTGCACACATGAGGCGATTCATTCCGGTGTGACATCATCAAATCATACCAGTTGAACGAATCAAACAACAACAAATATCCAATCCACTGGAAAAACCTTTAGTGACCACAAACTGGCTGAATCCGGTTTCAATTTTGGGTATAAAAACGCCCTCTCACGTAATTAGTTGAGGTTATCACTTGGTCCATGTCTTTTTTACAAAATGTTTAGATATATTATCCACACTCTGTAACCTTTCTTGCCTGTCATGTGTAAATAAAAGCTGTTATCAAATCTCAAAGCATGCGCTCCCCCCCCCCCCCCCCCCCCCTCTCCAAATTACACGGGTTCAGTACACAGGTTTTGTTAAATGTGATATAGATCAGCGTTCTTTACCGTTTGACTAAATATAAGTATACCATTGAAAATGTTATATTCAAATGTATACAACGTCCTACCTTCAGTCCATGAAACACATGTAAATTTGACATAAATTCCTACGTAAATTAAGCATTTGTACTCAAAGTCAAAGATATTTATTGTACTTAAGGCCTCCGGCCCATATACAAGTAATACAAATATATATACAGCACATGTTACAGACATTTCACAAAGAAATTACAGTTCAGATAAGATATTGCTTCTAAGGAAAACAGCATGTTTTACATAAAGCGCAAGATTACCTATTACATTTTCATTTTGGGAAGATAGAATGGAAGCAAAGGCAGATGAAGATATTTTAAGAGGTAATTATTTGGGATATATTTTTTTCTTAAATCAGCATAATGTGGGCATACAAAAGCGAAGTGAATTTCATCTTCTATAGCCGAATTACATAATGGACATATCCTTAAACGTCTCTCTATTGAAAATCGTCTGCCCTTATTTACTGGCTTTCAGCATCTCATAAAACAAAGCATACAGTCCACAAGTTTTACTGTTTTCACTTTGAAGTATCCGTGTATTGTGTTGGAAAGAAGCACCATTCCATTGTCGAAATGTGTGCAATGTCCTCTGATAATACTCAGGCTTTCTTCCCAAACTGTCAAAAACTTCTGTGTGTTTCGAATCTTACATCCAAATACGTACCCAATGTTGTCCAGGTTGATGAGAGGCTTGGTTATTCAAAATGTATCCTTTGGGATATGTGGATATGGTTCGTGGTAACTGATCGGCAGCAAGCACTTTGATTTTCATCCCTTTAGTAACACTGTCTTTGTTCAAGGGGGGTGGCAGCTGTCTTGTATTCATGGTGCAGATAATGTTATGTGATTCGTCCACTTCAAAAATGATCCAATCCTCACTGAAAATCACACAGGTGATGCCTTCCGGAAGCGGTGACTTAAAATATAATTCCAAACGAAGGTTGCCTTGTTTTAAGGTATTGAAATAAGTCAATGCGTCTGGGGCTCCAGCGTAAATTGATAAACAACATACCCTTATTGAAATCTTCTATATTACTGGGAAAGTTCCCATAACATTCATAATATTATTTTTCCCACAGTACAATGTCATTGCCCACCGACACCAACGGCGGACACCCATGACCGTGTTTTCGGAGGTCAGCCCAGTACAAGGCCATTGCCCCCCTGTGAAATGAGGTCAGCCAGGTGTCTTTTCGGCCATTTACCCCCTTTACAACAGATAACCTAGCCACCATCTTACAAGAGTTTCACAAGCCTGTTGCCAGTACGTCTGGAGGTGGAGTTGGGTGGAAAATACTCAAAACGAGTGAGTGAGTTCCGATTGAGCGTCACATCGGCAATATTTCAGCCATATCCTGACGAGAACTATTTAATTGATATCAATACTAAAATCAATAAATTTACAATGTAAAAACATGTCATCGAAGGACAGTAAAAATACTAGAGTATCGCAGATATTAATTTAAAACTAGTACGCTATCATAAACTTAAATCACTATAGACAGTACAAAATAAAAACGGGTTATAGATCACCAACAACTGAAGGCAGATCACTATATTAGGGTCCATGGGGACTTACAGTACTTTTGCTGCCTGCATGGACCTTAGTTGGATACACCATCCCTTCAACCGCTGGCAATTGTGCTGAGCTTTAGCCATTATTAAAAATAACAAATAATATACGATTATAGGTGTGGTAGTGCTCAACTGACCTTGAAGTTTGGGGACTTGCGTACCTACTCAAAATGTGTTTTAGAGAAGTATTTATTTAGTTCAAACTAATACAAAGAATGTACCAAATTTCCACCCTCCCTTTTGTATAATTGGTCATGCGACAGCTAGAAATCATGCCAAGGTCCCCATCATTTTCTTGTATAAAGACTCCTGTCTTTGTGTGCTGGCGATTAGGTGCCTGGGTGGGGGTTCGAATTCCGATTGGGCCTCAACCTAACAAACATACTAGTATGTGTACTTTACTGAGAGAAAGTAGTCCCAAATATAACATGTGCTACATTTCACCACGTTTTATATGGCACTGTGTTGTCATATTAAATGTGTTATAAAATTGATAAATAAAATAAATATTAACTTACTCACTCACATTAGTGTGTTGTTTTGTTGTTGGTTGTTTAAGTACAATTTACTCCTGGCATTCCACGTAAGCCTGTATAATACCAAGTCTCAAATCAAGATGGAAGCCATGGAGACTGGCGTCAGGTTATCCACAAGATATGCTGAGACATTAACACAATCAATGTATAGGACTTGAGACACAGTTCAATGCATCAGTATATAAGAACACATGCTTCAAAGTGTGAGCATAGCTCAATGTATCATAATATAAAACTGACTGTCTGAGTGAGTTTGGTTTTACGCCGCTTTTAGGAATATTCCAGCAACATCACGGCTGGGACACCAGAAATGGGCTTCACACAATGTACTCATGTGGGGATTCGAACCCGGGTCTTCGGCATGACGAGCCAATGCTTTAACCACTAGGCTACCCCACCGCCCCCATAATATAAGAACACCTGCTTCAAAGTGTGAGTATAGCCAAATATGTCAGTACATAAGAACACAATCATGCTTCAAAGTGTGAGTATAGCCCAATGTGTCAGTATATTAGAAGACATGCTTCAAAGTGTGAGTATAGTTCAATGTGTCAGTATATAAGAACACAATCATGCTTCAAAGTGTGAGTATAGTCCAATGTGTCAGTATATTAGAAGACATGCTTCAAAGTGTGAATATAGTTCAATGTGTCAGTATAGTAGAAGACATGCTTCAAATTGTGAGTATAGTTAAATGTGTCAGTATATAAGAACACATGCTTCAAAGTATGAGTAAAGTTCAATGTGTCAGTATAGTAGAAGACATGCTTCAAATTGTGAGCATAGTTAAATGTGTCAGTATATAAGAACACATGCTTCAAAGTATGAGTAAAGTTCAATGTGTCAGTATACTAGAAGACATGCTTCAAAGTGTGAGTATAGTTCAATGTATCATGATATAATACATGCTTGAAGGTGTGAGTATAGTTCAATATTTCACTAGCATCAATTAAGTACATAACTTTATTGTCACTTCAAGAAGATTTAATGAAACTTAAATTTTCATTTTGCCCTTTGCAGAATTGAAACTAATTTAGCTGTATGGATGTTTACATACATGTATATTGTATGTCTAATGTTATCTATAGGATAATATTTTTGTAACAGTGTAATGAAATGCAAGCCCCATAAATGTTATTTTGTCTTGAGAGGCCTTTTCCTTGTTTCCCTATCCTGATTCTGTACAATTTATCAGAAATATATATACTCAGAAAAACAAATACAGCATCACAGGAATATTCAAGCGTTCCTTTATTATTTTCCAGTTTTTATCACCTGCTTTGGTTAGCGCTGTGGTGATGAAAACTGGACAATAATAAAGGAACGCTTGAAGATTCATGTGATCCTTTATTTGTTTCTCTCAGTATGTTTAATGTTTCTGTATATAAGAAGACGTGCTTCAATGTGTATAAGTTTGTATATACTCAATGAGTATATAGCTTTACAGCATATCCAGTAATACAGGTGAAGGGTACATAGTCCGGGTGGCTGCCGGGCGAGCTCCCAGTGTTACAAGTGAAGGGTACATAGTCCGGGTGGCTGCAGGGCGAGCTCCCAGTAATACAGGTGAACAGTTTATAGTCCAGATGGCTGCCGAGCGAGCTCCCAGTAATACAGGTGAAGGGTACAAAGTTCAGGTGGTCCCACACGGTAGCATATTATCTGTAACGTTGTTATATTTTGACATCTTGCGCTTTTACCTCATATTAAATATCTTAAGGCAAAATGCCTGAAGGCATTAGATCTATAAGTCGTCTCCAATGCTAAGTGGGGAGGTGATCAGTCGACCCTCCTTCACTTGTATAGAGCACTAATTCGTTCTAAACTTGATTATGGTTCGATCGTTTATGGTGGAGCCTGCAAAAGTAACTTAAAACTGGTAGATTCTGTACACCACCAATGTCGAAGACTTTGTCTTGGGTCCTTTAGAACCTCTCCCATTGGCAGTCTCTACGTTGATGCGGATGAACCGTCCTTAAAACTTCGCCGTATCAAATTGTCTTTACAATATATCACAAAGCTATATTCTAATGAATCCAATCTTGCTCACAATTGCGTTTTAATCCCCTTTATGAGGATTTGTATAATAAAAAAACTTCACTTGTTCCAGCTCTTGGGATAAGAATCCAACAATATATTTCTGCTGCTGGCATTGGGTTGGAGAATATATCTCCTTCCAATCTTCTTTCTCCTCCTCCCTGGCAATTGGTTAGGCCACAAGTCGACCTAACACACACTGAATTAAAAAATTCAAAAACTAATGACTTACAATTTAAACAAGAATATAATCAATTAATAAGTAAATATAATATTGCATGCAAATCCTTATTTACAGATGGGTCCAAGGATGATGGCGCGGTTGCTTGTGCCACTGTCATTGGATCCAGAACAATATCTTCCCGATTACCAAATAACAACTCTATTTTCACAGCAGAAGCTAACGCCATATTAACAGCTCTTAAATATATTAAAAACACCCTTGATATAAACAATATATAATATTTTCCAACTCTCTTTCGTGTCTTGAGGCATATCAAAAATCTTTCTTGCACACATCCACTTTTAATAGAAATAATAGAATTATACCATGAGCTTGCTACTGGCCAATATGACATCGTCCTCTGTTGGTTACCCAGCCATGTTGGAATATCTGGTAACACTATGACCGATTTTGCTGCTAAGGCAGCACTCAACAAATCTGTGACACCACTTCTCATTCAATACTCGGATTACAAAGCTTCCATCAGATCGTACATCCGTGATCTGATGCAGACGAAGTGGGTCCTGCTTGACTGTGTTGAATTCTCCATCATAAGGGATAAATATTTCAATATCAAAACAGTAGAGGACCTTTGTAATAAAGTTAATTATCATTTAATCATTGAATGTTTAAAAGAGATAGATTTGTTAATGAATTTTGATATATGTTTTGTAAATAGATAAAGTTTTATAATTGGTAGTTCAAATTATCAACTTAGATTGTTTGTGGCTGTATCCTCAAAGGGGGTTGAAGTCCTCCTGAAAGGGTACGTAAGTCCCAAAAACTTTCAAAGTAAAATTTTCACGTACCAGGTTTTTTTAACGTAGTATTTTGTTCTTTTAAATTTCGGCTAAATTATCCTACAATCGCCAGCGGCTGAAGGGATGATGTAAATCCAGCTAGGGTCCATGCAGGCAGCAAAAGTAATGTAAGTCCCCATGGTTCCTAGTATGGTGATCTACCTTCAGATGCTGGCAATCTATAGCCCTTGTTTTATATTGTATTGTCTTCTTTAATTACAATGTTTTAGTTTCACATGCTAGTTTCATGCTCATATCTGTAATACTCTAGTATTTTAACTGGCAATCGTCGACAGGTTTAACTCTTCATTTTTGTATTGTATAAATTGTTTTCGTGACGATATGGCTGAAAGATTGCCGATGTGACGTAATACAGGTGAAGAGTACATAGTCCGGGTGGCTGCCGGGCGAGCTCCCAGTAATACAGGTGAACAGTACGTAGTTCTGGTGGCTGCCGAGCGAGCTCCCAGTAATACAGGTGAAGGGTACATAGTCCGGGTGGCTGCCGAGCGAGCTCCCAGTAATACAGGTGAAGGCTACATAGTCCGGGTGGCTGCCGAGCGAGCTCCCAGTAATACAGGTGAACAGTACATAGTTCAGGTGGTTGCCGGGACCCACAATCAGATATGCACGAATGTCCACTCGCTTGGGATGATTGTCGATATAGATCAGAATAGAGATCGACCATATTACTGGTGAGCGGTGGTGACATGTTTTTGCATGGATTATTAATAAAGCAGTGTCCTGAACGTAATTTAGAAGCAGGCCATAAGTAAAGTTCGAAAATTGTATTTTTTGTGAGAAAAATAAAACTTATGTTCATCCCAAAAGTTAGTGTATGATATTATCGATAACACAATTTTGATATAGATACTCATCAATAACTGTTCCTATAGATGACATTGCCGATCATCGATCGTTATGGCCAGACCTATCACTCGCTGTGCCCCATTGACCTTGCCGTGGTGTCTGTATGTGGAAATGCAACGATATACTAATTCACACTACACAGACGCAAACTGAGATCGTACTGAAAACTTACTTGAGACATGGTTCCAATATTTTAACAGTTCCAAAGTATATCCAGTAATATAGACAAAACGGCTATCAGAGATCGACGTGGCTACCAGGCGAGGTGATGGTAGTGAACGGTTTGGCACAAGGGTAGCTGCGAGGCCAACTGTCGGCAAATAAGGTCATGAGCATCGTGACTGGTTACCTGCACGCGGGTGTGTATCTCTTACGTGACAAACTGGATGTGACCTATATTTATGATGCGGGTCCAGCATTAGTGATGATGTTACAATTTCCGGACCAAAGACCCGTGAAGATCTGGGTCAAATGTGTTTTTTTTAATAACTCTCTCTCTCTGTCTGGTGTTCCCCGACCTCATATACCTCAATGGTATATCGTGTGCTGAAATACGATATTGTCTGTGTAAATCGAAACGCCTACATTACGCCTGTGACGTGTTTACCTTACACTGACACTGATCATTGTAATAGATATTTGCCGTCAAAATACAACCTGCACATCTATGATGTCAACTTAGCGTTAGTACTCGTAAGCAGTTGAATATTCCAATATAATTACATCATTACAATAATTATATCAACGGAAACCGGTTGTGAATTGAGCAGAAATGAAGCTTTTTACATGGCAAAAATTGACGGTGAAGTGTAGTCCGAGCCGAAGTCTATTCTATATACATACTATTTATTGTTAGATTATAATTATTAGACTAAGCTATTATTGTTGCTGTTAATTTCTTTATGTCTAAAGTATGAAGCGTAATCATCTTTTTAAAGCATTTGAATATGTTAAAAAATTATAATCTCCAAGCCCTAAGAAATATCACACACATTGAACTCATTGTAGCCCAAATGAAGAAAGTCTAACGTTCTGGTCGAACGTCACATATCATTAAAATTCTCGTCGAACGTCACATAGCATTAACGTTGTTGTGGCATTAACGTTGAGTGGGGGCGGTGGTGTAGCCTAGTGGTTAAAGCGTCCGCTCGTCACGCCGAAGACTCGGGTTCGATACCTCACATGGGTACAATGTGTGAAGCCCATTTCTGGTGTTCCCCGCTGTAATATTGCAGGAAGAATTGCTAAAAGTAATTCGAAATATTCGAATCTGAATTATTTTCCACTGTCACAGGTCTAGATTGCTGTAACACACCGAACACAGCGCAAGAGATCTTGTACAATTTAGTCCACCGACTCAGATCTCCAATCTGTTGTCCAATCTGTTGACACAGTTGTCCAGTGTGACCGATCTGTAATATTAACGTCTTTCTTCTACATGACACAGATCTAATTGTTGTCACATGTTTCTGGTTTTGTAGTCCAGTGTTACAGGTCTCTGATATTGTAGTCCAGTGTCACAGATCTCTGATATTATAGTCCAGAGTCACCGATCTCTGATATCCTAGCCCAGTGTCACAAATCTCGGATATTGTAGTACTGTGTCACTAATCTTGGATATTGTAGTCCAGTGCCCCAGGACTCTGATATTGTAGTCCAGTGTCACATGTCTCTGATATTGTAGTCTAGTGCCCCAGGTCTCTGATATTGTAGTCCAGTGTCCAAGGTCTCTAAAGTTGTAGTCCAGTGTCACATGTCTCTGATATTGTAGTCCAGTGCCCCAGGTCTCTGATATTGTAGTCCAGTGTCCCAGGTCTCTGATATTGTAGTCCAGTGCCCCAAGTCTCTGATATTGTAGTGTAGTGCCCCAGGTCTCTGATATTGTAGTCTAGTGCCCCAGGTCTCTGATGTTGTAGTCCAGTGTCCCAGGTCTCTGATATTGTAGTCCAGTGTCCCAGGTCTCTGATATTGTAGTCCAGTGTCCCAGGTCTCTGATATTGTAGTCCAGTGTCCCAGGTCTCTAAAATTGTAGTCCAGTGTCCCAGGTCTCTGATATTGTAGTCCAGTGTCACAGGTCTGTGATATTGTAGTCCAGTGTCCCAGGTCTCTGATATTGTAGTCCAGTGTCCCAGGTCTCTGATGATATTGTAGTCCAGTGATATTGGTCTCATATTGTGTCCCCAGGTCTCTGATATTGTAGTCTAGTGCCCCAGGTCTCTAAAGGTGTAGTCCAGTGCCCCAGGTCTCTGATATTGTAGTCCAGTGTCCCAGGTCTCTGATATTGTAGTCCAGTGTCCCAGGTCTCTGATATTGTAGTCCAGTGTCCCAGGTCTCTGATATTGTAGTCCAGTGTCCCAGGTCTCTGATATTGTAGTCCAGTGCCCCAGGTCTCTGATATTGTAGTCCAGTGTCCCAGGTCTCTGATATTGTAGTCCAGTGTCCCAGGTCTCTGATATTGTAGTCTAGTGCCCCAGGTCTCTAAAGTTGTAGTTCAGTACCCCAGGTCTATGATATTGTAGTCCAGTGCCCCAGGTCTCTAAAGTTGTAGTCCAGTGCCCCAGGCCTCTGATATTTTTAGTCCAGCGTCACATGTCTCTCATATTGTAGTCCAGTGTAGCTGTGTCACAGGTCGCTGATATTGTACACCACGAGATAGAGCTATGTAATTGTAGTGCAGCGGACAGGTCCCCGATTGCGTGAATCGATGGTCATTACTTCGTGCACTTTATTGGCTAAAGATACCTTGTAGAACCTGAATTACTGCTGACGTGTTAAATTACACTCGCGTAAAAAGAAATACAACGTATGTAGCACTGCTATATAGAGGTTCATTTATGAAAAACCAAAACAGAGAACACAGCTTCGGATTTATTTTGCAGAGTTAATGTCTGTAGACATTTAGACGCTTGCTGGTACAGTCCTTTGAGTAGCATCCGGACGGAAGTAGGCGGTGACGGGAAGGTTCCGGTGAGAACCACAACGTTGCCAGAAGTAGGTGGCCCTCTCGAAACAGTTATCACCTAGGTCATCTGGGAATGAAAATACTTCGACTTCACGATTAAGAATATATCAGTGGTGTTAGCCTCTTCTAGCTCTTGTGAGACTTTCAGCAATCAGTCTTAATTCCGAAAGTGCCGGTATACCTGTTGAATGTGTGCATTATGAGCACGATTTCATTACTGGTATGGAAACGGTTGAACTTGGCGTATTTTGATTTTGTGTATTTTCCCAAAATGTACTGGCATATCAGTAACTTCAAGAGAGGTGATCTTCATCGTTGATATCAAATCTATGTCTATATTCAAATCTTCATCCAAACTGAACCCAAACAACTAAACCAAACAATTTAAAGAAGATACATTTGTAATGCCCTTATTTTTGTTTAAATGATCAAACTGAAATTTTTACCCGATCCTGTGTTGGTAGCGCCCCATGCGTCATAGAAAAATGGTTTCAGTTGCTTGTCAGCGGGGCAGGAAGATATCTTGATCCAACATCCGGCACCTGCACTACGGACGGTACCTGCAATATGTGTTGGTCATACAGTTGTCATACAGGCCGTGAACATATGTCACCTTAAATACGTTTCATCAAACTCGGGCACCTGTAATACATATCACCAATAGCAGACACCAGTGCAGCATTTAGGACGGCTCTTGTAAACTCTCAACCAAGTTGCCATATAGGTCATCGACACCCGGGACCTGTAATAAAGGTTTTTAACATCTGGTGCCTGTATTATAGGTCAACATCCGGCTCCTGTATTATAGGTCATCAACATCCGGCATGTGTAGTACAGGTCATTAACATCCGGGACCTGTAATAGGTCATCAACGTCCGGCATGTGTATTATAGGTCATCAACATCCGGCATGTGTAGTACAGGTCATGAACATCTGGGACCTGCATTATAGGTCATCAATATCCGGTGCCTGTAATATAGGTCATCAACATCCGGCATGTGTATTATAGGTCATTAACATCCGGGACCTGTAATACAGGTCATTAACATCCAGCACCTGTAATATAGGTCATTAACACCCGGGACTTATGATGTAGGTCACAGCACAAGTAGTACGTGTCATAAACTTCCGGTACCCTGAATACAGCAATCGACTTTACTATATTTAATTGGCGGCTTTATTCATACATGTCACCTATATACGGCAATGGTAATATAGGTCATTGGTAGTCGGCAATTGACAACGTTGACATCCTGTGAAAACGCAGCTGCTCACATGTTCGATATTTGCACATGCTTTTCAGCAATTTGATGATGCACGATCTTCGTGCAATTCATCTGCATAAGGTTTGCAGTTGGTTCCCCCAAGTTAGGGGAGAAATCAATCTTCGATGTAACCATATATATATATACATAACATATCGTGAATGTTTTAAGTGAGTCTAAACTGTGAAAGGAAGTATATTTAGGAAATCGAAAGTGTGTGTGTGCGTCGTTCAGATTTTACGTAAATGGTGTCAGAACTAATGAATTCTCAAAGTACGTCCCACTGAGATTATTCCAGCTATACAAGGACTGTCAGTTAACTTACTATACCAAATATTCCTGTGATTGATATCAAGAGCCAGTACTGTGTTGTCCGGATACGATATAACGCTGGTAAACAGTGATCCAGGCTGAAACCCGATATATTACGTTGCCTCTCTCGACAAGAAAACGTTGCTGGGAGACTATTCGATCACCGAATCGCAACAGTTTCGGATCACGTCACCATGGGCCCTCATAGTGTATCGTCATTGTTACACAATTTGAAACCAAAACACGACGCTTTTTCTGACACTTCGGAGAAACTATTCGGACATAGAGAGGACCTTTGTCTTGCTATGTAGAGCAATTGTTCTGATGCAGACATATAGATTTTTCTAATATTGAGGCCAATTGTTTTCAGACAGACATGCCAATTGTTCTAATATTCACGTCAATTGTTCTTATACAGGCATACCCATTGTTCTAATATTGAGGACAATTGTTCTGATACAGACGTGCCTATTGTTCTGATGTTGAGGCCAATTGTGTTTATAGACATGCCCATTGTTCTAATATCATGTCAATTGTTTTGATACAGACATGCCCATTGCTCTAATATTGAGGCCAATTGTTTTCATACAGACATGCCCATTGTTCTAATATTCATGTCAATTGGTTTGATACAGACATGCTTATTGTCCTAATATTGAGGCCAACTGTTTTCATAGACATGCCCATTGTTCTAATATTATATCAATTGTTCTGATACAGACATGCCCATTGTTCTAATATTATATCAATTGTTCTGATACAGACATGCCCGTTGTTCTAATATTGAGGCCAATTGTTTTCATACTGACATGCCCATTGTTCTAATATTTATGTCAATTGTTGTGATTGAGGCCAACTGTTCTGATACAGACGTGCCCATTGTTCTGATATTGAGGCCAATTTTTTTCATAGACATGCCCATTGTTCCAAATATCATGTCAATTGTTCTGATACAGACATGCCCATTGTTCTAATATTGAGGCCAACTGTTCTGATACAGACATACCCATTGTTCTAACATTGAGGCCAATTGTTTTCATACAGACATGCCCATTGTTCTAATATTCATGCCAATTGGTCTGATACAGACATGCTCATTGTTCTAACATTTAGGCCAACTGTTCTGATACAGACATGCCCATTGTTCTAATATTGAGGCCAACTGTTCTGATACAGATATACCCATTGTTTTAACATTGAGGCCAACTTTTATACAGATATACCCATTGTTTTAACATTGAGGCCAATTGTTTTCATACAGACATGCCCATTGTTCTAATATTCATGCCAATTGGTCTGATACAGACATGCTCATTGTTCTAACATTTAGGCCAACTGTTCTGATACAGACATGCCCATTGTTCTACTATTGAGGCCAACTGTTCTGATACAGACATGCCCATTGTTCTAACATTTAGGCCAACTGTTCTGATACAGGCATACCCATTGTTCTAACATTTAGGCCAACTGTTCTGATACAGGCATACCCATTGTTCTAACATTGAGGCCAACTGTTCTGATACAGACATACGCATTGTTCTGATATATTGACCAGTTATTCTGATACTGATAGAACCATGATTTTTGGCACCTGTAGAACATTTATTCTGATATAGAGACCAGTGTTCTTGCACTGATCGTTTGTTGCCCTGAAAACATGTGTTTTATTCATAATGGTTTTAATCAACACAACATATTCATATTCAAATAATTCTGTAAATAATACAATGATAATAATAATGGCTATTTATAAAGCGTCCGTTTCCGTTTCCACGCAATTGTATATGCTCAAGCGCTAACGCATTATTTACTGAGAAATCCCAAGTTGCCTATTGGGCGCTTGAAGGGTAACAGTCATATGACTTACCCCCGGGTACCCATTCGCTACTGACATAAATGTCAGTCATGTTCACAAAGAAGTGAGAGCACCTACCTGTTGGCATAAATATGCTTGAGACGGGATACTGGGGGTAAGATCCACAATAGGTCCAGATTGATCTTGCCCGTGATAAACAACCCTCCACATCAGTACTTGCATTTTGTGCTTGTTCTGCATAATTATCGTGATGTATACCAGGATGGGCATAATGTTTGGGGCATTGTTCAAATGCATTGTAGCAACCACTGCCAGCAATGGTCATGGCACCTGAAATGGATGTCGTAGATTGTACCCTAGTCTGCATGTTATGTAGGTCAGTATGTTAACCTTGCATATAGGGCCCGCAAGTCTTGCGAGGCGCTTCTTCCGGTACCAGATTTCCGGTGACCAGCGTATATTTAAGAACCAGTTCCTGTTCCAAACTGGCCGACAGCCAAAAATGACTTTACCAGACCGGCTATAACATATGTTACATTTGATCAGGTTCTAAATGGCATTGTGTATTCATAGACAACCAGTTGTCCGACTTCCATTTTTGTGGAAGCTGCGATGGCTGAGTGGGTTAGACGACTGATTTTGTGTTCCACCACCCAAATATGACGTGTGTTACAAAGACGAATTCTTTGGATTGAAATGGAAAGATTGTTTGAACTTTCTAATCGTTTCACAAAAAGGCATTTAAGTGCATAAAATATTGCGTGCGTAAGATCTTGAAGTAAAGGAAATATTTATTGGCGGAGCACTTTTATCAGTCGTGTTGTCTCAAGGATCAAGGCTCTAACCTCTTTTCTATAATTTCATAATTTAGACAAGTCACATTCTGTTATAAACGTTTTACATTTGTTTACCAACCTGTTGGACCGAACACAGCCTTGAGTGAATGGCGGTTACTAGAGCCACAGTATTTCCACTGGTCCACAGCCCGACTGAGACACCTTGCCTCCCTCGTCCACACAGGGTCGTTCTTCTGGTCACCCATGTCCCGGAACATACGGGGTCGAGGATGTCTCGGACACTGGTCAGTGATGAACCAGCACCCTGAAAGTGATAAGTCAATTTAAGAGGCCTTAGGATTCTGTACAAACGAGTACACTCTTCCCCAGTCATGAAGATTTGTTTGTTGTTTAACGCCCTACTTAACAATATTCCAGCTATATATGACGGCGGTATCCAATATAAGAGTCTGAACCATTCAATCCAATTATCAACATCCATGCATTAATCTACGCAACGATTACATGTGTCAACCGTCCAAGCCAGCAAGCCTAACCACTCGCTCTTATTAGTCACCTCTTACGACAAGCATGGGTTGCTGAAGACCAAATCCAAATCAGATGCTTATGGGTAATGTCAGCGATATGACTTGTTCCTTAGCAGAGGGTTGGTGGTCAAGGCGATAGGACAGTGTGAACACTAATCAGCATTAATTCTTCAGCATTTGGAGAATACTCTAACATAGTTGTGTCTAAGCTTTTATCTAACGTTAACTCTCAAGTTAGAATACTCTCACCGTTAACTCTCACATAAATAGTGGAGACATAGCTTTATCTCACCGTCTGTAATATTAGGGTATAACGAATTTGGCCCCGATCCATCGGAGATATACGGTGTTGCAGGAATCTTTGTTTCCGGGGCAACCGTAGACTGATCACACGGCTGAGGAGTTGGAGATGCGGGTATAGTCGGCAACACTGAGATAAGAAAATGTACCAACACTTAAGTAGCTCTATTTTGTGAATAAAATAGTGCAAACACATTGAAATTGTTTTCTTTCGAATAATATTACTGTATTTAATTTAACTATTTACTGTAGTATGTAACACAACATTAGTAAGACTTAATGCAGGATGTACTAAATATGTCTAAAAGTTAAATAACTGTAACTGTGTTGGATTTTTTTTAACAACAAAGTTTTCATGTTTCAAAGTGAGTGAGTGAGTGATTTAACGGCAAATCGACAATATTGCAGCCATATAGTCATAATTTAGGGTTAAAACAAACAGTTGTTGTAACTGTATGGTGGGCTGAGATGATCGGAATACACTAGCCTGTCTTCATGTACGTTGGACCTGTGCTTTGACGTGGGCCAACATCTTTCAAAGCTATTGGTTCTTCAAAGTTTACACCATTTGCCCATTGTTTGGTGCCACAGCGAAGTCGGAAATCGCCATTATCCGGAGCGTAGAAATTGGATTTCTGGAGTACCTAGAAAGCAGATACCTGCGTCAGACGCATGTCCTGAATACGTGTTACAGTCTGAAGATATAGGTGAGTGCTTCGATAATGGAAATTCGCCATACACATAATACAGGCATGTGTAAATGTCGTCATGGTATATCATGAATAAGGCGCATTTATAAAGGAAAGATGAATGATGTCATTGTGGGAGTTGGAAGTTTCGTATAATAACCAGAAGTCTTTTCAACAAAACAGTTGCTGAATGTGGTGTCTGTCGTATTATATTTCGGTTCCGCAATCCGAGTTTCGGGTAAACCAGTAATCTCATTTCGATGTACACCTGTGAGCAGGTTTTGGAATAACGCAGTCATGTTGCAGAATGATGTCTGCTGTGCGAGTCCGCGCTGTTCATTACTGTTAAACACAACCGTATCACATTTTATTTCAAACTATAAGCCTACTTGTGTTTGAAAATACATCTTGCAGTCGAGTAACAGTGAATGTTTGTGTCAGACAATTCATTTGCAGTCTGAAGCATCTTTTATCAGCAATTAGCTTGGACAAGCTATTTTTTTCGATAACATCTCAGTCTCCCCGCATCTCCACAATATCTAATGAACGGTAACATACGGAAAATAAGTGCAAACTGATGATGAGGATGAGGATGAGATGGTGATGATGATGATGATGATGATGAGGAGGAGGAGGAGGAGGAGGAGGATCAGGAAGAGGATGATGATGATGAGGATGAGATAATGATGATGATTAGGAGGAGGAGGAGGAGGGGGAGGATGACCAGGAAGAGGATGATGATATAATTACTTACCACGTGGTCATCATGGACATCGAAGTATCTCTTGTAAGCAAAATTTGGCTGAAAGTAGAGAACCCCCTTTTGATTGCCCTGGTTCCAGAAGATGTTCTTGTAGATCTGGTTACCTGTGGATGGCGAGTCTAATTGTACACATGTAGGGTCAGATGGCCTAAAATGTCAGATTAAAGGTTTACACTACCTGCATCCATGTGTGGGACGGCTTGCACGGATTCCTATGGAATGAACAATGACTATATCGCATCGTCGCACTTTGGTTAATTGTGACACATTTTGATTAGTTTTGTAGGGTGAAAACGGGACAATGTCCTTCTAGGATTCCACAGATTCCCGACATAACATGTCTTCTTGTATAATGGAGGTAATTCGTCCATCTCTATGTGGGGTAGCCTAATTGTTAAAGCGTCCGCTCGTTAAGCTGAAGCCCCGGTTCGATTCCCCACATGGGTGCAATGTATGAAGCCCATTACTGCTGTCATCCGCCGTGATATTGCTGGAATATTGCTAAAAGCGACATAAAACCCAAATCACTCACTCACTCACATATTGCACGGGTTACCTTCAGGGTAGAGAGGTGTCCCAGTCTCTAACGTACTCATTTGAGGGTATTTAGCTTTCCACAGAGCGCTTTTGTATGGAACAGACTGAAATAAAGCGGAATTCATATTTTAACTTTTCCAGTTATAAATGTATCACCCAACATAATGTCAGTATCAGTACATGTACAATCCATTTGTCGGCACCGGTTACACCACAGCCAGTAACATTTCAGTTGATCATGTGATCTTAAGGCATCAGCAATACAATGTTTCACTGCATCGGATTACGATCACATGAATTCATCCATCACTTCAACTGGAGTGAGTGTGTGAGTTTAGTTTTACGCCGCTTTTAGCAATATTCCAGCAATATCACGGCGGGAGACACCAGAAATGGGCTTCACACATTGTACCCATGTGGGGAATCGAACCCTTGGTCTTAGGCGTGACGAGCGATGTACAATATACTCTTGGAAAAACGCCTCATTAAAGGTAAATGTCTGTAACGTGATCTTGAATGTAATTGGAAAAATACATGTCCATCTCAACTCAGCGTTACATCCCAACAAAATTTGAAATTACTCTGGCCTAACGACTTAATTCTGGATTCAAGACTGCATGACGATAGGCAAAGTACCACTCAACGTTACCTCCAAACACAATTCTGAAATTCCACTGATCTAACGTCTTAATGCTTGATTCAACAGCGATATAGCTGGAATAATGCTGAGTGCGGCATTAAACAACCAACTAACTTGATTCAAGGCTGTTTTACGGGAACTTAAGGCAAAGCACCACTCAGCGTTAAATCCCAAAACAGTTTGAAATTACTCTAACCTAAAGTCTTAATTCTGCTTTAAAAGGATGTCGACAGGCGGCGAATGATTTGGTTTGTTAGCAGACTGTGGCACACAGACAGCAGCTCAGGAGAGGATGGCTTCGTGTGGGTCATGACGCAAAGATCACGACCTTTCTACGCGTGGTTAGATGATAAACCCTTCTTAAAACACATTGTTGAAGGAGAAGGAGATATTGATGCCCAGTTATCCACTAGATGTAGATATCAATTCAGCAGGCTCTACGCCGTTCGGTAAAACACACATCACCAGTTTGAGTGACTTTAAGAGTAAAATCAAGATTAATGTAAGTATGGATGAAGAATTTTCTTAAAGTTAAGAGTGAAACCTAAATAATTCTTTAAAAATCTTATAGTTAAATATTCTTAAGCACTTTAATAATTTTTATAAATACGTCCCCATATCTCAACCCGTTGGAACACACCTGCGACAACTTGATAAGCAGAGCCAAGATTTTCGATGCTCTCTTAGCGCTAAGATAGTCGTAAGATAATGTTAATGAATGGCACTTACCACTATCTTAGCGCTAAGAGAGCTTCGAAAATCTAGGCCCAGGACTCGTAAGGTGGAGCAGTTGCCAATCTGTAGGAACTGACACAACCTAGCCATCGATAATTTGAAAACCACTCCCACGAAGGCACAAAACTTGGTTGTGACCAGGCGACATGGTCAGTCACAGGGAGTAACAGTCAATTTTGGCAAGTCAGCCAGTAACCACTGTCTCGAGCCACCTGTATCTCAAGCACCACGACATAACACGATAATTACAAGATACACTTGTAGAATGTGTAACATCAATGTCTAGGTGCCGCCACGTACATGTGAAAACAACTAGATGTATGATTACACAATGCCAATGTAGATTATGGCAATAGCTAGTTATGTCTTACAGACAGATCTCGGTCAAGTACTCGATGAACGTCGAAATGAGGCGATGATCCTCTGGCGTCTACTTGTATACTCTCCGATACACTGTCGTACATGACGTTGTACCGGATGATGTTGTCACGGCCGCCACCAATGTTCGCGTGAATGTCATTCTACAAACAAATCGTGAATTATTTGAAACTCTAATGATAATGACATATATATAATTGTCAAGCACACATGACAATAGTACAAGAATCTGTATCGAAACGTCGCACAACATAAATGAAGTTGTTGTCCATAAATAATTGTCATTGTACACGTAGAAGCTACCGCTTTCTTCTGTCCCCGGCAATTTAATCTAATCTGTAGTCTCCCAGCTCTGTGTCTGTGGTCAGGACATTAAAGAACACGCGGTCCCCTCTTCGAATTGTGGCACCAGTTTTGGGGGTTCAGTCAATTTTGTAACGGACTTGGTAAGATACGGGTCTCATTTGTCTCAGATTTGTTCTTGTACTTTTGACATACAGTTATGAAAACTTAAAAAACGCTAAAACATCTACATTGCCTTTTTTGACGCCACTGTTTTCCCATACAATAAACCCATTGTAAGTCTACAGCATCAATGTGTCGAAATGGTCAGAAATTGTTATCCCATGGGCCCGTTTTTCTCTGCTTCTTCGATTTCGCTCACAGCGTTGTTTCTTGTCTGATGGAGATACAAACAGGTCCTGTAATTAACGTTGTAGAGAAAAATGAGACATACTTGTTGCGTAAACTTTGTTACGATTATACTCACGTGGTAGAAGACGTTGTGTTCAACTGTGACGCTGGAGTACTCGTCGTCCAGCATGATGCCCCTGACACCTGACCCTGGCATTAGCCTGATGGTATCGTGGATGTGGTTATATCGGATCATGTTGCCTCGCTGCCATTGGTGAACATAACTATATACAAATGCCCTTTACGTAATTATTAATTATTTCATACCAAGTGAAAATACATATATACGATATTATTGGGCACATAAACTCAGAACCATCTTGGAGAAGATGGGTTAAAGTGGTTAAAGCTTTCGCTCGTCATGACGAAGATCCGGCTCGATTCCCCATATGGGTACAATATTTTTCACAAGGTTTCCTACGCCGCAATATTGCTAGAATATTGCTAAAAGCGGCGTAAATCTAAACTCACACACTCACTGAATCCTGTTCATACAAATGATTTTGGCGTTAAAAGACCTGTGACAGGGAAACAAACATCTGTCCAAAATATCGATGGAAACTGATTTTAGAGGGCGAAAATAAACCCTGTCTCTTTTAGTCTGTTATTCAACTGATGGAAGTGTCAATGAGTAGTGTACTAACTATTGAAAGGAACATATGTGTTGTATACAAAGGCATGCATGATGACTTCCAGACTGAAATGCAAGGTTAAACCAAACAGCGGTTACGTACGGAACTAAATTTTGAAAATGAGAAATAACTACTCAGAGATGAATAATCAGTAAATTACATGGTGACACTCATTTAAGTTTCACAATGGAAATACAATGAGTGATTGAATATGGTTTACGCCGCTCTATCCATGTAGGGAAGCGAACCCGGTCTTTGACGGGACGAGCGGACGCTTTAACCAATAGGCCACCCCACCGCCCGGAAGTACAATGGGTCAATAAGGGACACCAATATGTCACAGGCCACATGACCTTTTAGTGCACTCACGAATGTCCAAGCCTGTGTTACATAGAATGCCTTCTGACAATCACTAAATGAACACACAACAAGCTGTGTCGGCGTCAGTTCACTATTCTCATTGGCTCCGGTGATTGCTGGTGTGAATTCTAGATTGGTCAAGATTGTAATCTTTGATCTTTCAGTACTATTCCGTGTTTTTAGTCACATTGGTGAATGGGTGCACCTTGCACTATAACCAGCCTTCTAGTATATTACATTACTATCGTAACCAACATAATGATGCTTAAACCAGCGTCAAACCTAAAATAAACCTTTTGTAATTTTAACAGGGATGATTATGTAAGGAAGATGATGACTTACAAAGGACCAACTCCTGGTAGCATGGAAAGCACCACAGTCGCTGGCATTGAGGCAGTTGTGGTGGACGTGATTATACTCCATCACGTGGTCGTTACCCTGGAGACCAAGATACTTTACGGATATTCCTTAGATAACGCAAGCATTAATGAAACAGCTTTGGCATCCGTTCATGATTTTAAGATTTTTAACAAACAAAAAGATGTAATCTCCATTACTAAAATGTATAGGTGTATAGAGCTTATTACCCGAAATACCGCCGTTATACACACTGGTATTCTTTACTATTTAATATAATTGGTCTTCAGCAAAACATGCTTGTCGTAAGAGGCGACTAATGGGTTGGGTGGTCAGGCTCGCCGACTTGGTTGACACATGTCATCGTATCCAAATTGTGTAGATCCACGCTCATGCTGATGGTCACTGGATGGTCAGGTCCAAACTCGATTATTTACAGACGTCATATAGCTGGTATATTGCTGAGTGCAGCGTTAAACAAGAACAAACCAAACAACTACTATCTACTTATACCTTGACCGTGACATGTGAGGTGAGGTGAAATTGGGTTTTACGTCGTGCTTGAGAATATTTCGCTCATATGACGACGTGCATGCGTATGTATGTGTATTTGCGGCTGCTTGTACTAGCCCAGACTTAAGCTGGTTTAATAGTGCTAGCCCACTGAGATACCATGCCGCAGTGAAGCATGAATACCCCACTCAGACACATTATACTGACTCCGAGCCGACCAGTCCTTGTTGTACCCATTAATGCCGAGCGCCAATCAGGGACCAACAAGTACCATATTTTAACGTCTTTTGGTATGACGCGGTCGGGGATCGAACCCGCGACCTTCCAATCTCCGGGCGGACAGTCTAACCACTACACCACTGAAATAACATGTCTAAACCCAACCTTAGAAAGCTATTAGGAATGATGCTACACTGCACTGGTTGATTAACATTGTATACGCCATATTAATGCCTGATTCTTTCGAAATGTTATTCAGAGCAATCAGCTCATCAGTCGATTGCTGGGTCCACGTCACATTCGCATTTCAAACAATGGGTATAGTAACACATTCATCTTTTTGGCCAGTGTGATTGTGTAAGAAAACAATGGAATGATACGTATTTTGCCAATCTGTGTAACGAATTTTATAACACCGCGAGCAAAATATTTATCCGATATTCCTGAAAAGGTACATACGTCGAACTTGATCGCAGCATATTGTCCGTCGTGGATGTGGTTGTACCGTATGAGGTTGTAGACACCATCAACGTGGACTGCGTCCTGTCCAACTGCCCCTACCCGACTGTACTTCCAGATATGGTTGTCTTCAACCACGTTACCGGAGGCGATAAGGTTGACACGGTCGCCGCCTACAGAAATATGTTTCATCTTGCAATGTATGTGTAGGAAATTAGTTTGCCTTATTTTAAGTTATAATATACCTTTGTAATCTACAAATCAAATCATTCGATGTCTTCAACAAGGTTGACACGGTCACCGCCTTCAGAAATATCTTTCAACTAGCAATGTATGGTTCATGTGTAGGAAATTAGTGGTTTTAAATTGAACATATAATTTTGTAATTCACAATTCAAATCGATAATCACCGTCAGCTGGTTAGGCAAACTAGACTCACACCGAAATACAATAACGTGCATGAGACAGATACTAGCAACAATAATTACCAAATATGTCAATGCCTCCACCTCCATCGTGTATTTCACACCTGGACACAGTGACGGACCGACAGTCTCCTCCACAGTGGAACACGTAGGAACCTGGAATGCATGTTCTTTGGTAAATGACTAAATAAAAAGGGAGAGAGAAAAGGGAATTTGTGAAGGGCAACAAGGGAGCAATTTTTTTAAACCCGAAGGGGCTCAGGGGCGGATCCAGAGAGAGAGGAGGGGAGGAGGGGGGGGGGGGGCACCACCCTCTCCCTTCTCCCCTAGAAAAAGATTTCCCTGAGGAGCATTTACCCCTAACCTTTGGACTCATCATATATCTGCACCATGGCGTTACCGAAGAAGTATGTAATGGCGTGACTTTAGGACGGATGAAGTGGTGTGAAGGATCCATGGTCTCATTCCAAATTATTTAGTAAAGGTGTGTAGGGTGCGCTCGTCCCGCTGAAAATCCTGATCGATGTTCCACGTTTGGACATTTAGTCCCAGAAATAAAGTTATCTTCCCTTAAAAACATATCCACTAAAACACTAAACAAACAGAGACCAGCACAGTTTCTCAATGTTGCCTAGATCTGACTTGCACTCTAAACTGGGAGACAGGCTACCTTACATAGGACAATGTGTAAAGCCCACCCTTGGTGTCTGACAAACTTTTACTCTTGAAAAACACCATTCACAGTCACTCGAATTCCATCGCCTGGTCCTAAGCGGACTGGTAGTCAATTACCTGTATTCGTCAAATGAATGAATGAATGAATGAATAAACGAATGAAATCGTAATTGTAACAATGAGTGAAAGCAAAATTATAAATGAGTGAAAGTGTTATCAGGCATGAGGGAAAGATTGACTGTAGGAAGGTGAAGGAATATTTTGCTTTTTTTGTGCATGTACCTGAAACGTGTTGAGATAAGATATCAGTGTAGATTAATCTTCCGTGCGTCAAGCTGAAGATTCTGTTCTGATTTCTCACGCTGGACAATGTGTGAAGCATATGTTCTTGTATAATATGACAACGGAAAATATCAAATACTATACGTTCATTGTGCAACATTGAATCAATTGCCAATTCGTTACCTGTATTCTTTAACTCAAGTTGTCGCAGTTCTACTTTAGACACGTTTTCCGCATCGATTCCGAATTTTCGACAGGCTTCCAGGGTAAAGTCCTCAAATCTCAGGTTGGACACGCCGGGGTCAAGTCTGGAAAAGACATTTTAGATAAACTGAAAAAATGCACATACAAATGCATACAAATCTTATGCGTTGTCCTTACATTTTTGCAAATCACGGAAAATGAAGGACATGTGGATAATTCCATGACGTAATCAGACTTACTTGATACAGTCGTCAAGCATTGACGCATACACAATATCTGATGACGTCAGAAAACCTGTTGGTGTATTGGGCCACATGTACAGAATCCCCGTACTTCTGTCTACGTAGTACTCCCCCTGCAACAAAGTACACGATATCTGATGACGTCAGAGAACCCGTCTATATATATTGAGTCACACGCACAGAATTCCCGTACTTATGTCTACGTAGTACTCCCCCCTGAAGGAAAGTACACAATATCTGAGGGTACGTGACGGTGTATTGGGCCACACGTACAGAATCCCCGTACTCCTGTCTATGAAGTACTCCCCCTGCAACAAAGTATACAATATATGATGACGTCAGGGAACCTGTCGAAGTCTTGGGTCACACGCACCGAATCACCGTAATAACGTCTATGTAGTACTCACCCTGCAAAGTACACAGTATCTGATGACGTTAGATCACATGTATTCTGGTGCTTCTAAACACAATGGCTGCACCTGCGCCCGCTGGCACAAAGCTATCCCAGCGCTTAGCGGAGCGGTGGGGTAACCTAATGGTTAAAGCGTTTGCCCGTCACGACGAAGACCCCGGTTCGATTCCCAACATGGGTACAATGAAGGCCCGGATTAGAGTTAGTGTTCAGACACCCATACTTACCTAAGAGGCGACTAAAGGGATCGGTGGTCAGACTTACCAGCTTTGTTGACACATGTCATCGTATCCCAACTGCGTAGCTTGATGCTCATTTGTTGATCACTGGAATGTCTGGTACAGACTCGATTGTTTACAGACTACCGCCATATAGCTGCAATAGTGCTGAGTGATTAAATTAAATAACCAACAGACCGACCCCACCAAGGTACAATGAGTGAGGGACCGCCTCCGTGATGTAGTGGTTAGAGCGTCCGCCCGGAGAGCGGAAGGTCGCGGGTTCGATCCCAGGCCGCGTCATACCAAAAGACATTAAAATATGGTACTTGTTGGTCCCTGCCTGGCGCTCGGCATTAAAGGGTACAACAAGGACTGGTCGGCTCGGAGTCAGTATAATGTGTCTGAGTGGGGTATTCATGCTTCACTGCGGCATGGTATCTCAGTGAACTTGCACTATAAAACCAGCTTCAGTCTGGGCTAGTACAAGCAGCCGCACATACACATACACACGTATGCACGTCGTCATATGAGCGAAATATTCTCAAGCACGACGTTAAACCCAATTTCACCTCACCTCACCTCACAATGAGTGAGGCCCATTTCGGGTGTTCCCCGCTTGAATATTACTTGTAAAACCTTACTCAGTTAGCGTTGAGCTAGTGTAAATCTATGTCAAAGAACAGAAGCGCCACAGACTTTGTGCATGTCAGTCCTGGATTAGAAACGGAGATGAATAACATTCTATGTTGAAACAATGTCCAGTGAAAACTCACGGGCTCGTCAATTTCCGAGAGCATGTTTATCACCCGGAAGTAGCCGCCCTGTGAGGTGATTCCAGTCAAGTTGCCGTGGTTGTAGACACCTGTCAGAATAAAGGCAGCAGATACTCTGTTTACACGCATCGTACCCGTGAAGATCCGACATACCTCCATTATACAAACTGGTATTCTTTACTACTTATTAGAACTGGTCTTCAGTAACCTGTGCTTGTCGTAAAAGCCGACTAACGGGATCGGGTGGTCAGGCTCGCTGACTTAATTCACACATTCCATCGTATCCCACTTGCGTAGATCGATGCACATGCTGTTGATCATCGGATTGTCTGGTCCAGACTGGATTATTTACATACCGCCACCATACAGCTGGAATATATTCCTGAGTGCGGCGTTAAACAACAAGAAAACCAACACACATCGATAATTTTATTTTATCCCCATAGTCTTTACGTGCATTCAGCCTCCAAACTTTTAATATTACTGAAAGCAGTGAGTGAGTTAAACATTAATTTCCACATCGGCATTGTTCCACCCATATAGCGACCAAACAGTGAGTGGGAGAGGAGTGTAACACCACTTTGAATAGTATTCCAGTTACATATCGATGGTCAGTTTAATGTTGCAAAAAGCCTGAAGCGATATAAATCTTAGATGTTTGCCATTTTGGTGAAACGTACAAGCACAAAATCTCAATCTAAACAAAGCGAACCCGGATGGGGCCCATGATCACATGTTTCTGGCGTGCCCAGTGGTCGCAGCTCGTCCCGGCGATTTACGTCGCCGTGGACGACAAGGTCAGCAGGGCACCAGTGACGTGCGAGGTTAAGTAGGTTCAACTTGACTGTTAACCAGTAACTTCATTTTTACTTCGTGTTAGGAATTCTTTATATCGAATAATTACCAATGTTTTGCTAATGCAAATCGATGGAAGGGGAGATTGAATCTCCAGTAATGCTATTGTTCGACCGAATCTATAAATCACCGTTTCGTATTCATGTATATATCTATGTTATATTTTATTACGTTTCTTCAACGCTATGTAAGTGATGGTTTAAATAATAAATTAGTATGACTTTAATTGATATAGTCTTTTCTTTTGATTATCTATAAAGGGAATAGTTGAGTGTTTTGGCTGTTGTCGCTACTGAGTAACTGCCTAACTCTGGTATTCCTTATCATGATCCGATACCCGTGCTCCAAACAGTTCAAAATTAACATTGAGGTGTTCGGTAAGAAATACGTTGTTCACTGGTCCCTAGGGGCCCATGGCTTGATGTACCTTCTATGTTTGGTTATGTTCCCTCAGCCCGAATGGTACATCAACCAATGTCCACCTCGTGACAAGTGATTAGATAACTCTAAATTAGCTTTTTCTTGTCGTCTTGTCGAATTGTATTCCCCACTATGATCCGATACCCGTGCTTCAAACAGTTAAAAATTACTATTGAGGAGTTCGGTAAGATAAATACTATGTTCACTGGTCCCTCGGGGCCCATGGGTTGATGTCCCCTCGATGTTTCTCTTTGTTCCCCTCGCCCTTCAGGATTCTTTTTCAAACTATCTTTAGTATTGATATTATTATGTTCATATTCTCGCCAAGATGTGGCCTGCGTGCATTACTGTCCTTGTTTACATTGTTTATCCATCATGACTGATAAACACAAAGGCTTTATCTTTTCTGTTGAAACTAACCTGGACGTATGCCACGGCGGTCCTTGTCAGCGAGAGAGTGATGGTGTGGTTCAGAGTATCTATTTTACGTATCTTGAACGCCAAGTCCGCCCAGCTCCAATACCTAGTGAATCATCCAAGACACTGACGTATATCATAATCGTCTTTACCAAACGACTGTCAGTCAACATGGTTTGAGCTTATTCAAATGTTAAGCACATATGAGTGAGTGAGTAAGTGAGTATGGGTTTTACGCCGCTTTTAGCAATATTCCAGCAATATCACGGCAGAAACACCAGAAATGGGCCTCACACATTATACCCATGTGGGGCATCGAACCCGGGTCTTCGGCGTGACAAATGAAGGCTTTAACCACTAGGCTACCCGACAGCCCTCAAATGTTAAGCACATATCAAGTTGGATAGGAATTAAATGGATTATGAGTTTACTATTATTTGTTATTGAAGGCATTAAGGCAGAAACATCCCTGCGATATGAAAGGCGGTCTTTGAATGGTCAGCTCAGGAGCGGGCAATGTGAAGTAATTATTAGCCTCGCATGAATATGACCATTAAAACAGTTCGTGAGCAAAATGTACTATTTTTGTTAAGTGCTTATCTTGAAGTGGAAAGGTCGTTTACATTGCAGTGTGAGAAAGACTCACCAGAATCCATATGCCCATGGTTCTTTTTCATTTGCCCACCTCGAGTCACGGTTCGTGTTGTATGAGAACTGGTATCCATGCTCATCTGGCACAGCCGTGATATCTATGAAGTCCTGCAGTAGTGAATCAACGTTAACACGTGGAAATAATACACGTTAGGTCACCTCACCTCATCTGACACAGCCGTGATATCTATAAAGTCCTGCAGTAGTGGACTAACGGTAAAAAGTTGAAATAACACACGTACTGTCGCAAACGTTTGACTAATTTGGACATCCTCTAAAAGATGTTGATCATACTCTTTAAACATGTGACTGTGATGGATAAGCATCTCCTTTTTTTGTAAAACTCCTAGTTGCTGTTGGTTTTTGCATTTCTACTCCGCGAAACTGGCCCCTTTCCGATCCATTACTCAATGTCTGGTGTACGTGTCTTACGTGGTTCGGCCACCTGGCCAGACTGAGGGGTTCACCATTGATGAACAGCTCCAAGGGGGCCAGTCTGTAGTCGAACCAGCCGTCTGTAGTCGATAAATGGCCATAGTTTGTGATCCCCACTGATGGCAGATGAATCTGTTTGATCTGATCCAACAATTATTTAAACATTAAAATAGCCCTCAGAAAGAATACACCACCGTCACACAGCATAAAGGTACAGTGCCTAATTGCCTTTTGAAAGTAAACGTAACTATAATGAACTGGGCAGTGTTGCAATTCATGTCCAATTCGAAAGCAAGCTACTTACATGTGTCCGAGCGTCATTATTCCACATTCGTAGGAGCGATTGGTCTGTGACGTCCTTGAACTTGCTGACGGGAAGACGTCGTCCTCCTGTCTAAACCGACACAATCAGTTTGATAGCATCATCACCGAGTGAACGAAATGCTGAAGAAGTTGTTTTTATTGTGCTTTTCTAAATCAACAAGAGGAGTCACCACTCTCCCTTATGACAAACTAAAAGACAACTTGATTATTTTTTTTCATAAGCTATTTAGACAAGAATTAGGCATTACCATTGAAATCAGTTGTGCACTCCTCCTTGCTGACTTTCATGCATGAATGCATCTATTTATCTGAATTTTAAGTTCGATTGGCAAAATCGAAAACATGATATTTCATCTGATATATAGAAGCGACAAACCCCTTTCCACATCCAGAAGACATGTCTGCTAAAAGCAAAGTCGATTGTACAATTGTGACTTGATCATGAGTTTATGTACTAGGCGTCATTAATAAAGGGTCAAATGATATATAGCTCATGTAAAGAAAAGCTTCTAATAGAACTGAGAGTGCCAGCATTATGTTTAATGTGTTGACAAACGTGACACATCATGACATACAGACAAAAAGTTCAAACATTATTTAGGCAGAGAAAGTGCCCTTGCACTAAACATTTGCAATTGTAGTACAATAGTGCCTTAGTGTCTGATCGGAATCAGAAGTGAGCTATTATGTTGAAACTGAATGAAAGAAAGGTGCTGTTTAGCCGACGACTTGATCAGGGGAAAACAGTTACAATAGCTACACCTTCATACGAAAAGCTGCTGCAGGTGCACCGTTGGAAGAGGGAAGCGGAGGGGAACCGTTAAATACACTGGTTGTAATAGTGTCAGCAGAAATGAAAGTTAACATTAACAAGATTACCTAAACACCAAGAAGTTATAGTCCCTAAGATTCGGATCATTCCGGAAAATAAGCATGGTTCTGGGCTCCATCTGGATTCTATGTTATATGGATATATTTTGAAGACATACATTTTCGAACAAAACAACTTTTGTGGTCTAATACCTGACATTACGCGTGTTGTCCACGGGTGCCACCGATAGGCCACGTGCTCCACCGGAACTCGGTAAACATGCATACCACGTGCACCACCTGGACTCGGTAAACATACATACCACGTGCACATCCTGTCCTTGGTAAACATACATACCACGTGCACCCTCTGTCCTTGGTAAACATACATAACACGTGTACCTCCTGTCCTTGGTAAACATACATACCACGTGCACCTCCTGTCCTTGGTAAACATACATACCACGTCCACCTCCTGTCCTTGATAAACATACATACCACGTCCACCTCCTGTCCTTGATAAACATACATACCACGTGCACCTCCTGTCCTTGATAAACATACATACCACATACACCTCCTGTCGTTGATAAACATACATACCACGTACACCTCCTGTCCTTGGTAAACCTACATACCACGTGCACCTCCTGTCCTTGGTAAACATACATACCACGTGCACCTCCTGTCCTTGGTAAACCTACATACCACATGCACCTCCTGTCCTCGGTATGCCCTGAAGGTGACTGGAGACTGGTAGCCATGTGTGAAGTGAAGTGTTGCCGGGAGGTCATAATACCCCTTCATCATCTCAACGTTGATGGCTGTTTACGAAACATGGCTAATGGCCAGATAGTGGTTGTGTGGTTGGCAATGAAAGCTCGGTAAAATTTATAATTCGAATTCGATTTATAGCAAAGATACAATTCTTACAAGAAAATGCGTATAATGGACTATGTAGAGCTAAAACCATTGCCTCTGTTCACCCAACAGAAAATGGGTACCCGGTGGGAAATAGTCATGTGACTATTAACCTTACAGCGCCGCACAAGCAGCTTGGGTTATCAGGGGTAATGATTATCAGAGTGTGCGCATTGTGCATTATTGTGCGCTTTGAGCGGATGTGAAACCTGGAAAGGCGCCTTGTAAATATTTTTCTTATTGCCATGAAACCATACATATTTATAAATAAAATATTTGATCCATATGGAGGTATAACTACATTTATAGTCCAGCCTCTGTTATGACTAGACTTCGACTGCTTACTGTTACAGCTAGGGACATTTAGCCATATGCCGCCTCGAGTTACGGTAATAATAACGAATAGCAATATACTGCTTTCCGTTACGGTTAATATAGAAATACAAACATATTCAGCTTACTGTTTCCTTTTATCCCAGGTGTATCCAACAGCTGTAGAACTCTTGGGAGAGTCTTTACTGGATGGTGTACATCTGACCTGCGTATGAGTGTGAGTGTGAGAGAGGACAACGGTAATACCGATGAGAACAGGGAATATTGTAGGTACCGCTTTGGTGAGAACGATCTTGAGCATGATCGACAGCATGAGCATCGATGTACACAGCTAGGATACGATGACATGTGTCAGCCAAGTCAGCAGGCCTGACCACCCGATCCCCTTAGTCGCCTCGTACCACAGGCATTGGTTGCTGAAGACCAATTCAATTCAGGATCTCCACGGCTTCACACGTGTGCGTTATACACACAGATAGATAAATTATGACTAAAATTGAAGAAGGATGGCAACATGTATTGATTTATTGTTCCTGTGCACAATTGTGCTGCTATATGGCTCGTAAGTTGGCCACGGCACTTCGCGAGACTTTAGTACTCCCCGTGACAAACAACACTACATACCTTTACGAATAGGCTCATGTTGTCAGTTGACAGTAGAGAAGGAATAACAAATTTTCGATCTAACCATACCCCAAATTAGCCAACTATTACGACTGTCAACAGCTGTGACAGTCAAAAATGGTCACACTGGGGCCCGGTCTAGTAAAGTCATATTTGGCGATCGTGCAATTTTGAACCAGAACCGGTTCTTGAATATGCGCTTGTCACCGGAAATCTTGTACCGGAAGTAAGCTGGGTCCCATCTCGCATATGGCAAGATGGCGCGCGCAAAGGGAGTCGGGAACCAGCCCAATATCGAAAGTGACGCTTCGCGTTACTTATATCCACATACTTACTTACCACTCCATGTATTTGGTCTTCCCGTGAAGCAGCATATGTTCCCGTGAGCGTATGCCAACTTTACCATGTCCCTGTTTCATCGTCAGTGGCTAAAGCGTTCGCTTCTCACTCCAAAGACCCGCGTTCGATCTTTTACATGGTTACAAAGTTTGATGTTGTGGAATATTGCGGGGTAGAACCAAACTTACTTACTCACTCATTCAGTATTACAAAACAATTTCTGAATCCTGTCAGGAAGCTAGGGAGCATGCTTGAATAATGAATACAACATTACAATACCTGTTTCATCATCATTATCTAATTTCAGTTAGATTCCATGTGTCTACCTTAAGGCTGCCCTTATCGGTCTTGTAGTAGAAATGGACGTACCCAGTATTGGAGTCGGAACCAGTGGGGGACACATACAACTCCACCGTCTTCCCCAACGACGATGCCAGAAACGTCAAAGCAATGACGAACACCCCGAACCCAAACATTATCCTGGGTCAGTGAATGTCTGACTGTATAGTGCAGTGGCACTACGGCACTACCTTAAGGTCTGTCCGGGAGACTGGCATATGTTATGCAGGTTGTACTGTTATCTGTACCGAGATAGTCAACATACATGATAAGCTAGAATACATACTTGTATGTTAATAAGTAGGAAATTCACATTTAAGTCAGTATTTCAGTCATAATGTCATCCTGTTAAGTTATGCATTTGAAATCTCTGAAAGAAATATTGCGATAAAATCATGAACAATTTCTGCCACTAATGGCTCCCCGTACTTTGTTATTAATCGTTTATGCACATGTATGTACAAACATACCGACTAAATACTTATGTGTTTAATTATTTGTCAACTTGCATTTCTATAATGGAAATTTGAATAACGTAATGTAACCATGGCAACGAATAAAAATTGTATTCATTTACAGTAAATCAAAAAGAGATCTATCAATGGAAATTATAACACGTTAAACACAAAAAAGCCTTAGGTCGGTAACAAATGATTTGTGTTAAACGTAATGAAAATATACCAAGAAAATCGAATATTAACCTTGTCTGCGATGTATGTTACGCATCAATGCTATGGTATTGGTTATCCAGTTTTATATCTAACACAACCGGTAAATACATGTGTCATAAAATGTGTAGACTCATTACTATGAGAGACTGAAAACTGATCTTAGCCAGCAGGGGGCGGTGGGGTAGCCTAGTAGCCTAATGGTTAAAGCGTCTGCTCGTCACGGTGAAGACGCTGGTTCGATTCCCCACATGGGTACAATGTGTGAAGCCCATTTCTGGCGTACCCGGCTGTGATATTCCTGGAATATTGATAAAAGCGGCGTAAAATCATACCCCCTCACGACAGGAAGTAGCACATAATAGCCAAAAACAGGGTGTAGATGTAAAACGTGGTAATGAATACGTTTTTATTGTTCTGTTCAGTTCATGCCTCGCATCAAGGTCTTCTTGTAAGTTCCTCGGTTTTGGTTAAACGTGCCAAGGCTGATAATGAAAATGAACTGGATTCCCAGTTACCCGAGGTTTTATGGTATGGTGAGGGTACTCTGAATGATGGATATCTATTTGGATAGTTCAGCAATATTCCAGCTATATGGAGGCAGTGAGCAAATAATGGAGAATGGACCAGACAATTCAGTGAATATCTACAGACAGGCGTATAGTGTATTGAAGTGTAGTGGCCATATTATATCAATGACCTGCTACAAGATTTAAACACAAATCTGTGATATTCGCTATATATTCGATAGATTTGATGAACAGAATTTCAAACATGGCTGTAATACTACCGATGTGACTGTGACGTTTAACACGTTCACTAAAATTACTGTATATATGCATTTATGTACAATTGTGTATGCCAGCTTATCATGTATGTAGACCAGCTAAGTAAAGATAACAATTCAACATGTACATTGTATTACATATGTCAGTTTCCCTGCTAGGTTAAGATATGGCTATACCTTCAGGAACCTGAAGATTCGTGTTAGAACTTGTCTTCAGCAACCCATACTTCTCATAAGAGGAGACCAGGTGGCCTGACTCGTCGACTTGGTTGACACATGTCATCGTATCCCAGTTGCGTAGATGGAAGCTCATGGTGTTGATCACTGGATTGTTTGGTCTAAACTCAATTATTTACAGACCACCGCCATATAGCTGGAACATTTCGGAGTGAGGCGTTAAACGACAAACAAACAATCACTTATGCACGGTTGTGTATGCCAGCTTATCATGTATGTAGACAAGCTAAGTAAAGATAACAATTCAATATGTATAACATATGCCAAATTCCCTGCTAGGTTAAGATCTGGTCACACAGTGGCAATGCTGTTCAGTAGATATAGTCGTTATACTGTTGAGTGGATGTAGTGGCTATTTGCTGATCTGGGACCATGTTTGGGTTTCTGGTATTCATCACTACTTTGACATTTCTGAAATGTTCGGTGGGAAAGACGGTGGAGTTGTTTGTGTCCCCCAAAGGCTCTGACACCAACACAGGGTACGTCTATTTGTACAAAATAGTTGAACCACAGATAAGGCTCGACCCCGAGTGAGTGAGTGAGTGAGTTTAGTTTTACGCCGCACTCAGCAATATTCCAGCTATATGGCGGCGGTCCGTAAATAATCGAGTCTGGACCAGACAATGCAGTGATCAACAGCATGAGCATCGACCCCGAGAGAACAATAGCGTTTTATTGACCTGACAGAGAAAACAGTTTGTACCTATACTGAACAGCACAAGAAACGCAAGTTTCGAAAAAATGAAATATAATAAAAGTAAGCGCGCGTTCATGTCTTCTATTTATAAACCTGACAGTTGCGTTTCTTTTGCTGTTCCGTATATATTAACATCAACAAATCGTTTTATTGTAGTCTGCATTGTAGTTTGTTGTATGATCTCAGAACTTAGTCATGAAGTGGAAACAAAATATAAGTTAAGAATATAATTTAAAATAATTAGAGTGGATCAATCGATGACCTGCGTTTTCTTTAAGAGTTTCATGCAAAGGAGTTTCCGATGACAATTTACGTTTTAACTCACACCCACTTATATGCTTAGGTTAGATGTACACCATCCAGTGAAGACTCTCCAGAAAGCACTTCAGCTGTTGGAATCACCCGGGATAAAAGGAAACAGTAAGTAATATATGCTTGTATTTTTTTTCTCTATTAGCGGTAACAGTGGGCAGAATATGAATATATATATATCTCTATATCTCTATATCTCTATATCTCTATATCTATATATATATATCTTATACTCGTAATTATATACTTCGCAGTATAATTCTTAGCAGTATACACATTCTGATTGTGTGTACCATCCCTGACAGGCACAAATGCTCCTTTCAGCACCATGTTGAAGTGGTAATGTCTTTAAAGACGTGATTTACTTTTGGGTTTCAAAGTATGATGTTGTTTGTACGCCACACTAAGCAATATCACAGCTGTATGCGGGATCGGGCGGTCAGGCTCGCTCACTTGGTTGACACAGGTCATCGTTGCCCAATTGCATAGATCGATGCTCCTGCTGTTGATCACTGGATTGTATGTTCCAGACCCGATCATATACAGACCGCCGCTACATAGATGGAATACTTTGAGTGCGGTGTAAGAACTCACTCACTCACAGCTGTATGGCGGCAGTCTGTAAACAATGGAAAGTTATTTATCGCACAGAATCTGTATACATATACTGGACAAAATAAGTTAGGAATATTGGTATTTTTATGAATGATATTTTATCGGTGTGTCAATGAGTAATTAGATCATTATTCATAATTTCAAAATGTACATATATCCCTAACTATTTTTGTCCAGTTTATATCTAAATATAAAACACATGAGACGGTCTCATTTGTCTCCTATATTTCAAGTTCAGGCGTTTGTTGTCTGTACGCCACACTAAGCAATAGCACAGCTGTATGACGGCAGTCTGTGAACAATCGAGTCTGGACAGGACATTTCAGTGATTGACATAACGTGATGACTGAGCATCTGTTTATGAATCACTATCAAATATTGATGATACTCGGTATTCGGGAAAAGGTGAGCCTACCCTGTCCCACCGGTGGCACCCTTAATAATCACATTATATATGAAATAGCGAATTGCATCGAACATCACTTTTGTCACGCAGAATCAACTTTTGAGAGGTCCTCAATATGTCAACCATGAAACCTTTGAAAGCTTTACTGAGTCTGATTCGTAACCTTGATTTAGCAACTTAGAGAATTGGTCGCAAGACGCTTTTTGAAATCTTGAGCACGCTCAGTTCAACCTAAAATTGTGAAATGTAAACACTAAATCGACATGAATTGAAACTTGACAACTGGAAAGTTTAAATGATTCCTTTCGCTATACTTGTGGATAATTGTTTATCGCTCAGAATCTTTATGCTCAGATTTCAAGAAAGACTCCCGAAACTGTCTCACTTGTTTCCTTTATTTCAAGTTCAGGCGGTTAAATCAGTGGAAGAGCATTGATGGTATTTGAACGATATTAGATCATCGATATACCTGAAGATAAAGTTTAACTTCTTGACCAAATTACCATTATTTTATTTTGCCAACCCGAGCAGATATTCCAATACATATGCATAAAAAAGATCCAGAAGGAGGGGAGCAGAGCTCCTGCCCATTGTAATGCCTACATTTTGTCTAAAAGTTTACCCACAAATTGTATATAGATGTAATCAATGAGGAAGTCCAGCATTTCAAATATTGTTTTATCAGTAAACTCAAATGGCATTTGCTTACATTTTTGAGAATTTGTCCTAAACAACGCTCTACATTATGAATGTATTCGTCAGTCTGTGTCGTCTAATAATACTTCATATATACATTGACAGCCATTAACGTTGAGATGATGAAGGGGTATTATGACCTCCCGGCAACACTTCACTTCACACATGGCTACCAGTCTCCAGTCACATTCAGGGCATACCAAGGACAGGAGGTGCACGTGGTATGTATGTTTATCAAGGACAGGAAGTGCACGTGGTATGTATGTTTACCAAGTCCTGGATGTACACGTGGTATGAATGTTTACAAAAGGACAGGAGTGAGTGAGTGAGTGAGTGAGTTATTATTTAACGTCACATCGGCAATATTTCAGCCACATCGTGACGAAAACAATTTATACAATAAAAAGTGAAATGAGAATATTTGACATTGAAATGGAATATATGCACGTAATAAAAACCTGTTGACGAAGGACAGTAAAACAACTAGAATATCACAATTACAACTAAGTGTGGAGAGTTAAAACTAATAGCACTATTCGGACAATACAATATAAAAACAGGCTATCGATCGCCAACACCAGAAGGTAGATCACCATACCAGGGACCATGGGCCAAAGGACAGGAGGGCATATGCATGGTATGTATGTTTACCAAGGACAGGAGGTGATTGAGTACCTGGAACATATGCTTTAGAGATATATGATCCATGTAGATAATTAAGCACTCCCTGGAGATCTATATAGGGTCGATAGTATGCCGTAGGTAGATATAATATTTGCATAACACATGGTATTTAGGCGATTCTGGTTTTGTCGAAGGTTGTCATCTGGACGCTTGGATAATATGCACCAGGTCCCTCGCTTAATGTCAATAGATGGCAATCAAATGAAAGCCAAATGGATAATATGTTTCGTTATGTTATTCACTGAGTGAGCGAACAAACAAAAACAATTTCTTCACCAATTCGTTTACATGTTGATGATGGTATCAAACCGATCCCGTTGGTTTAGACAGGGGGGCGTCGTCTACCAGTCAGTCAGTTCAAGGACGTCACAGACTCAGCGCTTCTACGTTTATGGGGCAAAGACGCTCAGAGATACGTGAGTCAGCGGTGGTTGAAGTGAGTTAAGATTTATAGCCACACGGGAAG
Organism: Haliotis rubra; assembly: GCF_003918875.1. Lineage (NCBI taxonomy): Eukaryota > Metazoa > Mollusca > Gastropoda > Lepetellida > Haliotidae > Haliotis > Haliotis rubra. The sequence goes on from NW_025765276.1 coordinate 111,578, forward strand.
TGTTTCAGCCAAACGGTGACTACATGTACAACATTAATAAGAAATATTATGAAACTAAACAGAAACCTGTCCACAAAACACATTAAAACAGATGTGTATTTATGACGAACATGTTTTAACAGATTAATTCTGTTATACTATGAATAATTCACAATGACACTATATAAAATTAATGTGATGACGAACATTTTACCATATAAGTATATCAATAGTATAATGCATTTCAATATATGGTATAAACGAAATAGGGGTTTGGGAACAAGAACAACTGGATTGCTGAATTGGTTGGATTATTAATCATCGTGTTTATAATTGCTGTCTAATTTTGAAACAAATAACTACGAAGACTACGAATGGATGTTAAGTGACTACGATTTCCTTGTTATGAGGGCTGTGTTAATATTCAAACAATTATTTGGCAGATAAAACAGATTCACCTGCCATCAGTGGGAATCACAAATTATGGCCATTTGTCTTCCTACGGCTGGTACATCTACAGACAGGCCCCCTTGGAGCTGTTCATCAATGGTGAACCCCTCACTCTGGCCAGGTGGCCGAACCACGTAAGACGCGTACACCAAACATTGAGTAATGGAAAGGGACCAGTCTTGCGGATTAAAAATGTTAAATCTATAACAATTAGTGATGTGACGAAACTAACCATGCGTATCCAGTTGGCGTTATCCTGGCGTGTATGTGAGGAGACTTGATTAAAATCTTGTTGGTAAAACAAACACAAGACAATATAAATGTGTCATGTACATCGATATTATTACCCACGTGGTCAACGTAAGGGTAGTTGCATACTAATCTCGCACGTCACACGAGTGTCGTATCGCGTTGACCTGTGTCGTAGCGACTTGACCCGAGATTCTAACGATTTGATTGGATATCCGATGACCTCTCAATTATGGTCCCGTTGTGACTGAACTACTTTCTCATTCTTTACAAACACGTGAATTCATTCATTCTACATATTTTACTACGTCAATTAAGTTTGACGCTATAACGTTATAATACTTCAGGGTAAAAGTGTACCTTATTACACAATATATACGGCGGTAGAGTGAACTGTAATTCTTTTCTAAGATGCCAAATGTAATACTTTCTAAGGTTAATAACGATTAATCTCAAGCTGAAAACAAACAGAAAGACGACGGTGTCTGTCACCTAAATTAACTCACTCTCAGTCACAGTGATGACTTAACATAACATCTACTATGCTTGCTTGCCGCATGGAACTCTGGGTAGGAGAGTGAAATTAACTCGCTCAGAGCTAACTGACGCGCTGTTCTATTGACAAGTCTGCCTCCTGCGTTAAGACGCACGTTACCAGAAATGAAAAACAAACAAATGATAAACAGTTTGATGTCGGTTTACATTTGGCTTAAATAGCTTATATAAATTATTTTAATTACAGCTGTCATTAACGTTAACCACATGGGGCAATATGAACGTGGTATTTCTACTACCAACGTAAGTTTAGATCAGTACATCCAGATGAAGCCGACTAGTCACGCCACATTCCACGGATGCATTGTGGGAATGTAAACATTGCGAACGTTGCCGTGTCGCTGTTAACTTGTGAGTCGAACTGAGACATTTTATCAGTCGAAAAACATAAACGTAATGTTTCCGCCAGTGATGTTAGCCGAGTGAAGCAACCGCAAACCAAGAAACGGGGTGCTACGGAGTAGTTTACTGCAGGTAGCTGTACGAGGCGATGACAGCTGACATGCATCGTGACGTCGGTTACGAAGGGGGCAGACGAGAATGGCGTAGTGACGTCATTACAGTGTGACGTCATGCAAAAATTCTTTCGCATCCTCTTTATGAAACCGGTTTCGGTTTGAAAGCATAAAATAACAAAATACGCTATTTTGTTAGTTTTATGCAGGTAAGACGTGGGTAATAAATAAAATACCACACTCGTGCTCATTACATACGATTTATACGAAACTCGTGACCTTCCTATGGTATCTCAGATACCATAGGAAGGACACTCGTTTCCTATTATTCGTATGTAATGAGACCTCGTGTAGTATTTTCTATTTACGTGTATTATTTCCACGCGTTAACGTTGATTCACTACTGCAGGACTTTATAGATATCACGGCTGTGCCAGATGAGGTGAGGCGACCTTACGTGTATTATTTCCACGTGTTAACGTTGATTCACTACTGCAGGACTTTATAGATATCACGGCTGTGCCAGATGAGCATGGATACCAGTTCTCATACAACACGAACCGTGACTCGAGGTGGGCAAATGAAAAGGAACCATGGACATATGGATTCTGGTGAGTCTTTCTCACACTGCAATGTAATGCGCCTTCCAGAAACCCATATAAGACACACGTGTAATAATGACGTCACGCGTCCAATTACTGACGTTATAAATCTGTAAACGGTCAAATTGGTATAAGGCTTATAATGACGTCACATTAAACAAGAATGTTGAAGTACATTGCTGTTGGTATGGAGCTTGTCTGACACAATTCTCAGTTAAGCATGCCCAGCTTATTCATTTCCTATGCTTCAATTCTCAATGATATCAGTCTATTGAGAGTATGCTCTATAGAGATAAAAAAAGGCATCGTCAGCAATTTACGGACCTTCCTCCCTCGTACATAGATATACATGTATACGGCCACCTTGTGGTGTATGTTTGTTTTCCTACTGGCACTGTCCGTAATGCAAACCCATAAATGAAGCAAGTCTAGACTTATATTTGTTTGAACAAATCTCAATGTTTATGTCACTATTTTCATATCATTAGGTACTGGAGCTGGGCTGACTACTCTTTGAAGATAAGTAAAATAAACACTGCTAATCACACCATCACATTGGCTTCTAAAGATCCCCATGGTATACGAACGGGTAAGCTTCAAAGTTAAAGTTGACACCACCGTTGTTAGTTCATTGTTCAAAGAATGAAATATATTAAATGTATTGTATTACTTTCATGTTTTAAGAATACAGTCTTAAAAACAATTTATTCTTATTGAGAACAATCTGGAGGTTTACTTACCTTACTTAATTTTCTGCTGAACCCTGAAATGAGAAATACTTATTATGGAGTAAAACAACATTGTGTTTGTCGATGGTATCGATTAGTGATGGCCAGTAATGTTGCTGTGACGCTATGCCAGGTGTTTACAACCACGGCAACTTGACCGGTCTCGGATTCGCTCAGCAAGGCGGCTACTTCCGGGTAATGAACATGATCTCGGAACTTGACCAGCCCGTGAGTTTCAAACTGGACATTGTACTTAAAGACAAAAAATGCATTGCGTTAGTGTGTCCACTGACGTTCCTAAGGCGATCTTAGATCTATTGTAACTTTCATAATTTAACAGGACCACGATAGCTCTGAAACGTCGTTAAAAAGAGTCGAAAAAGTTGTAATCCATTCGAAAGTGCCATACATTCATGTTCTTCCAGATTCTAAACACCTTCTAAATGATTTCAAAGGCTTAAACGCATTATGCCAAAGGTTTATATAATAGATGCAGGACTATGATCATTTGTGTGTGTGTGTGTGTGTGTGTGTGTGTGTGTGTGTGCGTGTGTGTGTGTGTGTGTGTGTGTTGCAAAAAGAATAGCATTGACTATCACCAGAAACAAGTTCTGTTTGGTTTAAATAGAATAGCCGTAACACTAATTGAATAGACCACTGAAAATCATCTGTTGACACTAGGTGTAAGCATGTCTTGCCCTACCGACAGTACGACAGTACATTTACCCAAAAATCGAATTTATACAGTGTGACATCATCAAATGTAGAGTACTTTGTTACAGCTACATGACAAGAGCCTTCGTATAGGGCAAAACCGATCTTAGACAACTGTAACTTCTTTACCATCAAGGGGCGGTGGGGTAGCCCAGTGGATAAAGCGTTCGCTCGTCACGTCGAAGACCCGGGTTCGATACCCCACATGGATACATTGTGGGAAACCCATTTCTGGTGTCCCCCGTGGTGATATTGCTGGAATATTGCTAAAAGCGGCGTGAAACTAAACTCACTCACCCTTTAAAACAACCGTAGCAAAGATGATTTCATACGTGAGGGGTTATGTCCTGACTGTCAGTAGTATAGTGTGTACTTCGTTGCAGGGGGAGTACTACCTTGACATATGTACGGGGATTCTGTACAGGTGGCCCAAATAAACCGACAGGTTCCCTGTCGTCATCAGATATTGTGTATTTTGTTGCAGGGGGAGTACTACTTAGACAGAAGCACGGGGATTCTGTACGTGTGGCCCAACACACCGACACGTGCCCTGACGTCATCGGATGTTGTGTATGCGTCAATGATTGATGACTGTATCAAGTAGGTGTGATTACGTCATGGAACAGAACAGAACTGAACGAGTCTATTTATATAGAAGTGAGCTCAAAGAGTGCCTCATCAACTTCACAAAACAAAAATTTTACATTCGAGCATGAAGGCAGGACATTTTAAACGTAAATTATAATATCAACTTTGCTTTATGATTTTAGCTTGATACACCTGAGGAATCTTCTTAGGGGATTGTAACAACTGAAAAAAAATTGGATCTTGATGGACATTCCCAATAAAATCGATGCTATATTTTGCTCTATTAACATGATATTTTTGGCATACACAAATAAAATGATATTCGTCATCGATTACAGACTGAGATACCTTGCTCAAAACAAAAAATACAAAAATGCAATACGCATTTTAATGTAAATGTCTACCAACTTCTATTTTTAACTTCTCACATAATATTTTTGAACGTGTGATGTAACAGGACAAACTTCGAGGAATATTGTTCCATTTTTCTATCTCACCTAAAATGTTTTCCAGACTGGATCCCGGCGTGTCCAACCTGAGGTTTGAGGACTTCACCCTGGAAGCCTGTCGAAAATTCGGAATCAACGCCCAAAACGTGTCCAATGTAGAACTGCGGCAACTTGAGCTGAAAAATACAGGTAACGAATGATCAACCGATTCAATGACGCCCAATGGAATTAGTGCATTTTATATTTGGCCGTTTTCGCATTATACTAGCACATTGACTTCACACATTGTCCAGCGTGAGAAATCAAACAGGATATTCAGCTTGATGCACCGAAAGATTAAGCCACACAGACATCTTACAACCACACGTTTCAAGTACACGTAGTTGAACGCAAAGTATTCCTACACCTTCCTACAGTCACGCTTGCATTCATACCTAGTCATTACTTCACTCATACCTAGCCACGCCTTCACTCATACCTAGCACTTCACGCCTTCTCTCACGCCTTTAATTATATCTTGTCACGTCTTCACTCGTACCTAGTCACGCCTTCACTCGTGTCTAGTCACACCTTTACTCACGACTTTGCTTAAATCTAGTTACGCCTTTACTCATATCTAGTCACGCCTTCACCCATACCTTGTCACGTCTTCACCCATACCTAGTCACGCCTTCAAACACTCCCACAGCCACGCCTTCACTCATGCCTTGTCACATCTTCACTTATTCCTGCTTATACTTTCATTCCTACAGTCATTAATGCATTCTCATACCTTCATTTACATCCAATAACGCAGTCATTCTGCAATCACATCTTAATTCTTTGTTTCACCTCTACACTGCCCTTTTCACATTGTCCTATTCTCTTTCCTTCCCATTTAGTCATTTACCAAAGAATATGTATTCCAGGTTCCTACGTGTTCCACTGTGGAGGAGACTGCCGGTCCGTCACTGTTTCCAGGTGTGAAATACACGATGGAGATGGAGGCATTGACCTGTTTGGTAATTACTGTCGCTAGTATTCATCTCATACACAAGTATCTTCCTATGTGAGTTATCCATTGATTTGATATAATTGTAATTGTCTACTTGTCAATACTACTAGAGAACAGATCAAAAGACTCCACACCCTTCAGAACACTAATGCCAGAATCCCCTCCAGAGCGTCAAAGTTTGACCACATTTCCCCTACTGAAAGAGCTCCATTGGTTGCCAGTTTCATTCCGCATTGACTATAAAATCCTTCTGTATGCCTACAAGTGCTTTCACAAAATTGCTCCATTGTACATTCAAATATGAACTGCAAAAATGGAACTGTCCACCCGAAAACATGAAATCTGCCTATTCACTTGAATCATTCAAGTCACACCTAAAGACCTTTCTCTTCTCCCAAACTTTCACTTGCTAAGTGCACAGAGCATAAGACTGTGAATGATGCGCTATAGAAATTGAGGAATTATAATTATTAATTGTAAATTACAAGAGCACATTTCCAACTTAAAAGCACTAATTACCGACACATCAACAATACACTGTAAGATGAAACATATTTCTTTAGGCGGTGACCGTGTCAACCTCATCAGCTCCGGTAACGTGGTTGAAGACAACCACATATGGAGGTACAGTCGGGAGGGAGCGGTTGGACAGAACGCAGTGCACAGTGTTGGTGTCAACAACTTCATACGATACAACCACATCCACGACGGACAATATGCTGCGATCAAGTTCGACGTATGTACCTTTTCAGGAATATCGGATAATTATTTTACTCGCGGTGTAATAACATTCTTCACACAGTCTGGCAAAATACGTATCATTCCATTGTTTTCATCCACAACCACGTTAGTGAAAGAGTTGAATTTGAATCACCCATTATTTGAAGCTTAATGCAACATGGGCCCAACAATAGATTGAATGAACTGATTGCACTAAATTAACATTTCGAAACAAGAAGGAATTGATTTGGCGCATATAAATGTTAATCAGCCAGTGCACTATAGCACCAAACAAATTTGGTTTAGACATGTTATTTCCGTATTTTCCGTACGTAAAATCACGGTAAGGTATACATAAATAGTAAAGAATAGCAGATTCAGATTTCACATTTCAGATTTCAGGTTTCTTTATTACAGTAAAAAGACCCAAGGTCCAGAATACATGCTTCATTTTGTTAACATCTACACCAGTGTGTATAATGGAGTGAGTGAGTAAACATTTAAAGTCACATCAACAATATGTCAGCTTTACCGTGACTATGAAACATACTGATTACTAAAAAGTAGCTGTAATGATATGAAAGCTAGCAAGTAACCGAACAAAAATATTCTCTAAACGACACATTATAAACACAGGCTATATATCACCAACAACTGAAGGTAGCTATAGACCACCATATTCTAGAGACCATGGGGACTTACAGTACATTTGCTACCTGCATTGACCCAAGCTGGATTTATATGATCCTCTCAGATTTAGCCATCACTAGAACTAACAAATATTCTATGATTAAAAAACCTGGTAGACATAATATATATGGCAATTGTGGATAAAGGAAGCCATGAATTAAAGACGTAGTGTGTCATGCTGGCATATCGTTTGCGTTTTCTAAGGAATATATAGATAATTATAGAGTATCTTGGTCTCCAGGGTAACGACCACGTGATGGAGTATAATCACGTCCACCACAACTGCCTCAATGCCAGCGATTGTGGTGCTTTCCATGCTACAAGGAGTTGGTCCTTTGTGAGTCCTCATCTTCGTTGCATTCATTCATATTATGCATTCACAAAGGGAAGTGGTTGTGTGCCTAACGTCAATTCACAAAATCGTAATTTGGTGTAATATCATGGAGGGTCAGCTTAGCGTACGACTAACTGCTTACTAGAAACCCGTGAAGATCTGGGCTAGAATTGGTGTCCAGTAACCCACGCTTGTCTTGTGAGTGAGTGAGTGAGTGAGTGAGTGAGTGAGTGAGTGAGTGAGTGAGTGAGTGAGTGAGTGAGTGAGTGAGTGAGTGAGTGAGTGAGTGAGTGAGTGAGTGAGTGAGTGAGTGAGTGAGTGAGTGAGTGAGTGAGTGAGTGAGTGAGTGAGTGAGTGAGTGAGTGAGTGAGTGAGTGAGTGAGTGAGTGAGTGAGTGAGTGAGTGAGTGAGTGAGTGAGTGAGTGAGTGAGTGAGTGAGTGAGTGAGTGAGTGAGTGAGTGAGTGAGTGAGTGAGTGAGGTAAAATTTATCGTCACATCGGCAATATTTGTCATATCGTGACGACAGAACCTTACACAGCAATGAAAAACGTGAATATATTTAAAGGTTATAAAATCCTGCCGCCAAAGGACAGAACAACAACTAGTACATCACATTGTATCTAAAACGTGTTAGGGAGCATATAAAATAGTACACTGTTCAGTGGCAACACAATATAAATGTACTTTTAATGTTTAAATGTACTTTGAAAGTTTTGGGACTTACGTACCCTCTCAGGAGGACAATAATTTTACGATACTTTAACCCCCTTTGAGGATACAGCCACTAACAATTTCAGTTGATAATCTAAACTACCATTTGTCAAATACCACTTATCTCTTTACAAAACACACTATTCAAAATTTGTCTAGTAATTTTATTTCCTTTAAAAAAACAATTATAACGTTTGTTTTAAGTGAGTGAGTGAGTTTTGTTTTACGCCGCACTATATTCCAGCTATATGGAGGTGGTCTGTCCATAATCGAGTCTGGACCAGACAATCCAGTGATCAAATGCATGAGCATCGATTTTTTACTATGAACTTTTTTTCAGTAAAATATGTTCATTTCAGAGACTAGTTGTTAGTCTATCGAAATAGCTATTCTCCTTTATAATGGCAGCGAGGCAACAAGATCCGCTACAACCACATCCACGACACCATCAGACTGATGCCAGGAGCTTCTGTGAGAGGCGTCATGCTGGACGACCAGTACTCCAGCGTCACCATTGAACACAATGTCTTCTACCACGTGAGTTTTTCATACTTTAAGTACTGTGAAGTTCGTATTCCATAACACAACGTAAAATACGTATCTCGGCTTGTCCTTTATCTAATGGAACATACAAAGGACAAGAAGTGACGTCCGTTGGATCTACATGATTTCTACATGATGTGAGGTAGTATTTAAAGTCACATTGGCAGTAGTTCAGCCATATCGTGACTAAAGTATAGTAAGATAACTAGATAACAGATACATATCTAAAATTAGTAACCCGTGAAGATCCGGGTCAGACTGACTTGGATGACACATGTCATCGTATCCAAATTGTGTAGGTCGACGTTCATGCCGTTGATCACTGAACTGTCTGGTCCAGAATCGAATATATACAACCCGCCACCATATAGCTGGATTATTGCTAAATAACAAACAAGCAATATACTGATATGTGTCTACTCCCTATCACCTGAGCACGAAGAAAAACCAGCCTCAGCTGATATGATACTCCAATTGTTTTTACTTGACGGACCGAGAACTATTTCTATGGTCAATTGTAACCTGCATTCACGACGATTGAAACTGGTTGTGCGGAACATTTGCACTATTCATGTGGTACTGTATGTATGTAATAGTTGTCCCTGTATTTTGTAGAATGACATCCACGCCAACATCGGTGGCGGCCGTGACAACATCATCCGCTACAACGTCATGTACGACAGTGTATCGGAGAGCATACAAGTAGACGCCAGGGGGTCAACGTCACAGTTTGACTTCAGAAACAAAACACTACAAAGAGACCTAGCTGTAAGACAAGTACTTACTGTAACTACACATATGAATGTCACATTCATAGCGATATTGTCGGTATATTTGTGATACATGTATCTTATGCGGCTATGAGCCGGTAGCAAATCAAGTAACTCAGTCCTGCCCTTCAATGAGAGCACATGTAATACGTGTGGTGTCGCCCTCGTTAAATGATATATAATATATCTCGGTTCATCCAGACATGGGTAGATGAGTAGGAGACATCAGTCATATCGTGACTAAAACAAGTTATACATCGATACGAAATGTTGCTTCATGATAAAATCTATCAGGAAAGTAAACTAACTATAATATCACAGATAGACTTAAAACTAGCATTATTAACACCAAAAATAGGACACAATTCAATATAAAACCGGGATATAGATCGCCTGAAACTGACAATGGATCATGATGGATCACAATACTCGTAAGTTACAAGTTACTGTCACATTATCTATTTCAGCAATATCGTGACTAACACAATCCATTTACTGATAATAGATAAAATATGATAAAATCTGTCGCCAAAGGACAGTGAAATAACAAGCAACCCTTAACACTGATGGAGAATTAAAACTAGCATGGAGCTGTGAAATCAGACAACTATTATGGACAACACACGGGCTGAAGATCGCCAGCAACTGAAAGTAGATCACGATAATAGGGACCATGGTGACGAGGATTTGAATAATAAATAGTCGTAAGCTAACAACTATTAACTGTAGAAGACAATACAATATAAAAGCAGGCTATAGGTCGCCAACAACCAAAGGTATATCACCATACTAGGGACCATGGGGACTGACAGTGCTTTTGCTACATGGACCCTAGTTGGATTTACATATCCCTACAGCCGCTGGCGATTGAAGGACAGGTTTAACCGACAGTTTAAAATAACAAAAATACTACGTTCAAACATCTGCTAAGTTTAAATTTAACTTTGAAAGTCGTTGGGACTTACGTATCCTCTCAGGAGGACAATAATTTTAGAATACTTTAACACCCCTTTGACGATACAGCCACTAACAATCGCAGTTGCTAATGTATGCTACCATGTTTAAAATGCAATTTAGATATTTACCAAACTTATTGTTCAAAGTTTATTTAATAATTCTATTTCCTTTAAAAAATCAATTATTAAATGATGATTAACACTAAGTATAAAAAAGATCCTTAATTGTTTTGGCATTAAAATATTTATCCCTGGTGATGGAATCCATGGATTGTATATGTATTCCAGGTTGATTTGATCATTTTCGGTTGCACATTTCGAACTCATGATACTTTGGACCTAATTCTGTTACTTACATACACATACATACAAACATTTGTAAAGCGCTAGTATCCAGCGTAAGCTGCTCAAAAGCGCTAGTTTTGAGCTTAGATTTGAACGTGGACAATGTTTGATCGGTTCTTATGTCAAGTGGGAGACTGTTCCAGAGAAGGGGCCCTGGACGTTCAAAAGAGCGGTCGCCAAACGTTTTTGTACGGGAGGAGGGTACAGTTAGGAGAGACTTGTCACATGAGCGCAGTGTCCTAGGTGGGTGGTATCTGGTCAGCAGACTGCTGAGGTAATCTGGTGCTTGCTATGGAGGGACAGGAACACCAGTACAAGTATCTTGTACTGTATCCAGTAGCGCACTGGCAGCCAGTGTAGGTCCTGCAGGACTGGTTGTATGTGGTCGAATTTCCTCTTCCTGCGGACAACTCTTGCTGCGGTGTTCTGCACTTGTTGCAGTTTCTTGATCAGGTGGTTGGGAAGCCCGAAGAGGAGGGAGTTGCAGTAGTCGAGGCGGGATGTTACGTGAGCCTGGACAAGTGAGATGGTTGAATGCTGGTCGAGGTACCGCCTTATTAGCCCAATATTTCTGATGTGGAAATAGGCTCGCCTGCAGATGGTATTAACATGAGACTCAAGACTGAGGCTGCTGTCAAATGTAACGCCCAAGTTGCGAGCTTCTTTGCTGATAGGAATTTCACAGTCTCCAATGTGAAAAGATGGAAGATGGTACCGTAGATGTAGATGTTTTGGGGTGATGATCATCAGTTCAGACTTATCACCATTTAGTTTGAGGAAATGCGATGTCATCCATGCCTTGATGTGTTCAACACAGTCTTGGAGTTGTTGAAAAGCATTTATTACTGAAGGCTATTCCATAGGCTTGAAGGTGAGATAGAGTTGCGTGTCGTCCGCGTACAGGTGGAAACTAAGCTTGTACTGTCTCGCTATGTCACCGAGTGGGGAGACGTATACTGTGAACAATATAGGGCCCAGGACTGATCCTTGTGGGACGCCATAAACTAGCTCCTTCTTGTCCGACATGTGCCCATCAATGCAGACTGATTGGTATCTTTCTGCCATGTAAGACGCAATCCATTCCAAAGCCTTGTTTATTATCGTATATTTAAATCCAGGCTGCAAAAGAAAAAATCACCAATTCTATCTCACTTCAAGAAAGAATTGAGATACTGTTGTTCGATAGAAAAAGTTATACACTGTAAAAAATACTGGAAAGGAGATGGGCCATGTATTGAAACTTGATTAATGAATAAACATGACTTAATCACTTATTATAAAGAATGAATTATGTTTGTTTATTTTGCTTATTTATTTAATTTATTTATTATAATATACATATCAGTGATTCGATCTCCTAGGTAAGTATGAAAATATATAAAGAAAATATCCAAATCTTTTTTTCAGTCCGTTTCATACCCAAATGCCCTGTGGACAGCCAAATACCCCGAAATGGCGACATTATTCACAGGAACGCCGCGCTATCCAGAAGGTAACTACATGTATTTCTCATCCGTTGAAGATATCACTGTTTAAAAAATCTACAATGTTAATACACATGGTATAATAATCAGTATACGCGTGGCCCATTTCTTTCATAAATATGGTATTATCCGGGACATCGTTTAGTATTCTCTATATATAATTTGTATATATTAGTGGCGAGGAATTCTTGACCGGATAATTATGAGTTCAACATATGTTATATTTGGGATTACACTTTCTTAGTAAAGTACAAATTCTAGTACTTTTTGAGTTGAGCCCCATCTGGGTTAGGCGGCTGACTTTGTGTGCTGGCGATTAGGTGCCTGACTCTGAGGGTGTGAGTTCGAGTCCCGGATGGGGCTCAACTCAAAAAGTACTAGAATTTGAACTTTACTAAGAAAGTGTAATCCCAAATATAACATTTGTTGCATTTGACCACTTTCTAAATGGCATTGTGTAATCATAATTATGAGTTCATTTTCTCATCACTGCATGTGATCTCTAAAAACTTGTTGAATAACGTCAGTTGCATTTCAATGCTAGATTTGTAATTCGGCGTTAGGCGTAGCCTTCATATTACAAGGCCATAATCATAAGAAACCCCTTTCAATGTATATGCCCAGGTGTATATGCAAGGTTGATCAACCTCACTAGAACTATATCGACAAAAATACTGAATACCTGTTCGTCTATCACATAGCATACCACCGATGGCGTTGCACATGACCCAGAGGTGCAGCCATTTTGATACAGATGGGAGGTAACTCTACACCAACACAGTCACAGGGACGAGGCGATGATTATCGCTTCCTTATCAAGCGTGACGCACGCAGTGCGGAGTTAACAGCTGGAATATCCCAAATCTATTTTTAGCCACGGGAGGTTCTTGGATTGTTATATCAACCTCTCATCACGTGGCGAGGTTGACATCGCTTAGCGTCAAAGCTGTCATGTGACCAAGTGGGCCAATCAGCAGGGCGGAAATCTACCCGTTATATAATAATGTATGTGAGGAATCTATGTATATCGTTATGCATGTATACTCACGCGTCTATCTCTACTTGTCTTTGGCGGTAGACTTAATCATTCGCCCAGTGACAGCATCACACTTTACTCGGATTCACAGGTAACCAGATCTACAAGAACATCTTCTGGAACCAGGGGAGTCAAAAATGGATTGTCTACACAAACAAACCATTTGTTGACAAGAGGTATTTTGATGTCCATGATAACCATATGGTAAGTAGTCGTATCATCATCATCATCATCGATCGTCATCATTAAAATACGAAGGTTGGTTGAGCCTGACATAAAATTGAGAAAATGTTTCTGTTGGGGATTTTAGATGATGTGATGAATGAGTGAGTGAGTTTAGCTTTACGCCACTATTATAAATATTCTCGCAATATTACAGCGGGTGACACCAGAAATGGGCTTCACACAATGTACCCATGTAGGGAATAGAACCCAGGTTTTCGTGACGAGCGAACGTTTGACAAAGGAAAATGTATCAGCTCGTTGGGTTCACGAGCGTCGGACACATGCACTAGGAACAGCATGACTTACAGCAAACTGAAGTACACCTAAGTATCCAAGATAACGACGTTTGTTTGAAGAACAGTGATTGTGACATCATGTCTTAACTTAAATCGTCATGGCTGTCAAACCTTTCATAAAGAGGAGTATTTTAGCATTTGTGAAAAGTTCAATAATGAACTCCTGTTACGGTCGAGTACAAGCATCTTGTCTTTAAGGAGCGGATGACCCAGTCGTCGAAGCGTCCTTTTCACACGCCAGAAACTTATGCTTATTTGATCGAGTCCACACTCACTGACTCCTTTTTTTCTAAACTGTTCATTTCGAGAAGACACAATTATAATTACAATGTTGATCGACTCTAATGCTAGGTCTCTTGTTCTTAGGCACGCCGAAAATCAGATTTCTACGCTCCGGATAATGACGATTTACGACTTCGCTGTGGCGCCATTCAGTGGGCAAATGGTGTCAACTTTGAAGAACCAATAGCTCTGAAAGATGTTGGCCCACGTCAAAGTACAGGTCCAACATACATGAAGACAGGTTGGAGACATTTGCAAGAGGGTCGAACTTGATAGGGTTTTTTTTAAATTGTCCGTTTTTACGCTAAGGAATAACTCTCATAGTCGATGATTCAAACGTGGTTACAATTATATTGGAAAATGGTTGGACGTTTCCATTTCACCAAGTTGGTTAATTAATAGCATTTCCATATATCTTTCTCTTTGTATGTGTGACTTATGTTATATATCCTGTCTCAGTGTTGCCGACAATACGATCATCTCCACCTCCTCAGCCGTGCGATCAGTCTACAGTGGCCCCTGAAACAAAGGTTCCTGGAACACCTTATATCTCCGATGGATCTGGACCAAATGTGTTGTACCCAAATATTACAGAAGGTTAGCTGAAACCTTGAATCCACTAGTTATGCAGGTGCTGGTGAACTAGAACAGTATTTAAGTGTGCTGAAGAAGTACATAATGATAACTGTCCGCCCTATCCCCACGCCGCGATCCACTGAACCCTGCACTTTTACAAGGACGAAACACCTGTTACATGAGCTTTTCTGTTTTGGTATTCAGTTCGGAAGGTTATCCTCGTTTGTACAAAATTCTGGACACGCTTCTTAAATTGACTTGTCACTTTCAGGGTGCTGGTTCATCACTGACCAGTGTCCGAGACATCCTCGACCCCGTATGTTCCGGGACACAGGTGACCAGAAGAACGACCCTGTGTGGACGAGGGAGGCAAGGTGTCTCAGTCGGGCTGTGGACCAGTGGAAATACTGTGGATCCAGTAACAGCCACTCACTCACGGCTGTGTTCGGTCCAACAGGTTGGTTAACAAATATGAAACCAGGTCGGTATGTAGGATGGATGGCAGTGTCAAATACGTTTAGAACAGAATGTGACTTGTCTAAACCATGATGACACAATTTTAATGTGTACAATTTCAAGATAAAAAACAGTGCAATGGTACTGTAGCAATGACAAAAACAACGAAAGGTTGCTCTTGTTGATAATCAAATCTTTTCAAATGAATTATTCAAACAACGCATCATGTGATCATTTGGAGAAACGTGAAGTTCCGCTACTTCAGCTAAATATACCTCATTAGATTGGTTGGTCTGTTATTTAACGCCGCACTCAGCAATATTCCCGCCATATGGCGGCTACCTCATTAGAGAATGTAATGGCATTGCAGGATATGGTCAAAATTCATTTTGCCAAACAAAACCATTTCAAGTTCAACTTAAGTACCAAATAGCATCACACTACCAAATGGCATCACAGTACCAAATTTCACTCTGAGAAGTCCGAATAATGGCTTGTGTGGCAAATAGATTTACAATATTTGACCACATTATGGTGTCATTTGTGGGGGCAAATTTCGGTTTCAATGGTCCAATGGTTTCTGGTGTAAAAGTTTACGGAAATGTCGGATTGACGTCGTACTTAGCAATATTACAGCTATATGACGGCGGTTTGAAAATATTCTTATCTTGATAAAAACACTTCAGTGATTGACATCATGGCCACCGATCTACGCAGTTGGGATACGATAACATGCAGGAACCAAGTCAGCCTGACCATCCGATCCCGTAAGTTGTGTCTGACGGCAAACACGGATTACTGAAGAAAACGCTAACCTTCACGGGTTGTGAGTGAGTGAGTTAAAATTTCTCGTCACCTCGGCAATATTTCAGCAATGTAGTGACGAGAAAGGTTTTGCATACACAGTAAATATAAGTTGTTAAATAACCAGTCATCGAATGACTGTAAAATAACTAGAGTATCAGAGCTGTTGTTTAAAACTAGCATGCAAATCTAAAACTATTTTCTTTACGAAGACAATACAATATAAAAAAACAGACTATAGGTCACCGAAACTGATTAGCGGGTTGTGAGGAAAGAAACTTTGACAGAATTTAGAAATGGAAATGGAACGTACGTATTGAACCCGTGCACTACTACTATTTTTATCATTATTCAAGACTTGAAGTTATAAATTATCAAAACTACACTATTTCGAGCTTTATCCTGTGAAGTCAATACAGCATGGGCAGCAATAGCAAATCACGTTTGCCTTTGAGACCATTTATGTCTGATTATGTGAAAGCGATATGGATGACGTCGTCTTTTTCAGGGGCAATGACCGTTGCCGGTAGTGGATGCTTCATGGCTTATGAACAATGCCCTAAACATCCCGGAAGACCTGGTCTCCATCATGATGTTTATGCAGAACGTACACAGAATGCAAGTACAAACATCGAGGGATGTTTAGCACGAGCAAAGGCTCAGTGGGCATACTGCGGATCTGACCGCCGGTATCCCATCACGAGCTTATTCCTGCCTACAGGTAGGTGCCCTCGATGTCTGTAAACCCGACTCATGTTTTCAGGCATTCAGGTATATAAGTGAAAACGCATCTATTTCCGTAAATATCGTGCATAAAGTGCTTTCTGGGCGATTCGAAAAATGATTTCATCATCATGATTTCACATCAACAAGTCATAATTTGTCATTCAAGATTCCGTAACGTGTTTGTACCCATCGTTGACATGACTACAGGCATTTATACCTATTGACATTGACCAAATTATATTACAAAGCTGCGGCTATTCTCCCGGTAATGTTTAATCAAGTTGATCGAAAGTTTGGAGCTAAAGGATCACAAAGCGACCATAAAGGATATCCCAAGTGCCGAATAACTTTCGTGGCAGGTGGCTTTGTTGGTGAGGAACCTGTATGACAGATGTAGTTTGCTGGTCACACATGTTATATGTAGTACATGTCAATGTACCGTTTGCTGACGTTTGCTTCATTACCTGGGGCGGTGGGGTAGTCTAGTGGTTAAAGCGTTCGCTTGACATGCCAAAGGCCCGGGTTCGATTCCGAACATGGGTACAATTTGTGAAGCCCATTTCTGGTGTCCCCCGCCGTGATGTTGCTGTAACATTGCTAAAAACGACGTAAAACCATACTCAGTCAGTCAGTCAGTCATAAATGCCATTGATGGATGACCTATCATAGTCATAGGTGTCGATGTTTAGCACCTGTGTTACAGGTGAGAGATTCTGATGACCTGTGTATCAGGCACTGATCGTTGGTGACAGGTGTCGATGTTTAGTGCCTGTGTTAAAGGTGAGAGATCCTGATGACCTGTGTATCAGGCACTGATCGTTTGTGACAGGTGTCGATGTTTAGTGCCTGTGTTACAGGTGAGAGATCCTGATGACCTGTGTATCAGGCACTGATCGTTTGTGACAGGTGTCGATGTTTAGTGCCTGTGTTACAGGTGAGAGATCCTGATGACCTGTTTGACGGACGCTGAGTGATCACAACATATTTTGCAGGTGCTGTCCGCAGTGCAGGTGCTGGATGTTGGATCAAGATATCCTCCTGTCCTGCCGATACACATCTGAAGCCATTTTTCTATGATGCATGGGGGGCCTCCAACACAGGATCAGGTGAACAGTTCTGCCCTCGAGTAAAAGAAGAAAACATGTTCAATGCTTCTTGGTAACACAGTTTTGGTTTAATGTCTACTTGATCGATAGATTTATCTATCTTTGTGATTGACAGTATTGCCTATATTATAAGATGGAAAATGTGTACACGACGGCTATTACCTGCATGATGAATGTGTGCATATATGTCGTGGAGGTTGCCCAGGATGACTACGTATGAGCCACTGTATTTTTTTTAAAGTGAGTGAGTGAGTGAGTATGGTTTTACTCCGCTTGTAGCAATTTTCCAGCAATATCACGGCGGGGGACACCGGAAATGGGCTTCACTTTAAAAAAGAATATAAAAAAGAGACCAGTAGTTGATGGAGCTTTCACAGAAGTAAGTTTCGTGAAATTGATCGAGTACATAAATATATTCCCAGATGACCTTGAGGACGAGTGTTTCCAGAGGGGGACATTCTTCTGGCAACATTGTGGTTCCTACCGGAACTTCCCTGTCAACGCCTACTTCCGGCCGCTAGCTTCCAATAGAACTGTACCATCGAGCTGAACAGATCCTGAACAGTATTGAAATAAATATTGGTTAGTTCTGTTTTGCAATACATTTTATTGATTTACTTAATTGTCTTTGCATAAACCCGTGAAGGTCCGAGTTAGAATAAAGCTTCAGTAACCCGTACTTGTCGTAAGAGGCGACTAACGTGATCGGGTGGTCAGGCTCACTGGCTTGGTTGACACATGTCATTGGTGCGCAGTTCGATGTTCAAGCTGTTGATCATTGGATTGTCTGGTCCAGACTCGATTATTTACATACCGCCGCCATACAGCTGGAATATTGCTGTGTGCGGCGTAAAACTAAACTAACTCACTCCCTCGTTGCACAAGGCACTCGTGAAGAGCAGCCCGAGGATCTCGAATAGCTCTTCCCTCGTGTGGACCCGGAGCACAAGAAGCTTTCTGCACACCATTGCTGGTCGTTAAAGGCGACCGAATTGGGCGACATGTTTGCTGTGGATTGCGCCCTTGTATCTGTGGAGGAAGTGACTCTTGTGGTTGAGGGCACTGACAGAGAACCATGTTTCTTTTGTTCAACACAAGACTTCGATCCTGACTTAACTTTCTATCAATCGTCTCGTCTCGCCAAGCCCTGTGCATTATGACTATTTTTTCACATTTGACTTTTTATTGAATCTTGGTCATTTCGATTTCCAATATACAACTTATTGGTATATTAAACTGCCTAGAGTCCTATCACAGAAGGTGGTGGCTCTTGGGCCAATCTGGTGATGTTGACCTCCGATTAATGCATGTGCCTCATTTGTTCATATCCTGTACAGCTTTAGAAAATCAATAGATTCAACTCGTGAAAATCTGCAACAACTATCTGGAAATGAAACAGGGTTGTCGTCCTTAGGAGACGAAGTACATGTTTGGTCTTTTTGTTTTGGTAGTATATGATTTCCTCATCCACCACGATGTGTTATAAAGCCGATATCTATCACCAATGGATATCTGACTGGAAGCTCCAATGTTACCCTGAGGTAGTTTACTCCAGCAGGCGAATTAATTGAAAATGTAAATATGTATCAAAATTTAGAACTATTTCAGTTTTTCGCTCAAAACATAATATGCACAGGGTAGGCATGGCCCCCAAATAATAGACTCTTCTGCTGACACAGGATGCAACTCACAGCAAAATACAGTATACCCTGGTTATAATGCCACCGTTCGTTTAGGTGCAAATAGGCCATTATATCCAGGGTGGCATTATAACCAGGTATGACCTCATTAGGATGATTGGTGGTACGGCATTGTATGATGGTTGGTCGTACGGTATTGTCTATGCAGGCAACAAGATGATTGAGCACATGTCTCCTGTAATGAACCTTGAATCCCAGCCTCTATGGGCTGCAGGTGACTTGTTGTGCGTTTGTTCAATTACTCTGGGTCATGTCAATTACCCAATCAATGTATGTTATATTACATGCAGCCAGTGTAATTGGCATTATAACCAGGGTAAAATGACTTTTGTCCAAAACCATTGGCAAATGACATTATATCCCGTTTGGCAGTATAACCAGGGTATTATAAGGGCAGGAAATCCGTTCTGGCGAAAACATGGCATTATAACCAAGATGCACTGTAGTATTTGCAGCTTTACCCAATGTCCTCTCGCTGACAGGACTGTAAACATGACTGCTAATGTTTACGTTTTGTAATCAATGACAACTAGAAATTATGCAAACAATGGATCCATTACCTTGAATTAACTGATCGAATTGTCATTTAGACGCCACAATCCTACCTTCCCCCATCATTTCCTTTGATCTACCTAGTACGTGCCCAGGAAAGATCAGCGTCCTTTGGTCTGACTACAGTTTTAAACATACACAAAACACTTAGTTAAGCACCCCATGACATATCCCCCGATTGAATGAGCCCTGTTCTTAACCCTTTGGAGACCCCCCCCCCCCTCCCTTGTACTCAAGGAATGGCGTAGACTGCCCCTTCAGAGGATCAGGAGGCAGACAAGGGCATGAGGAGGAGAGTACTGACTGTCATACAGTTACATGGAGGTTACACTCGGTTTTGACTTTGAATCGGGTAAGACACGCAAAGTGACGTTTTGAATGTTCACATTCACTAATACATTCAACATTAAACATTCCAAGGCCAGGCATGGTTTTGTATGAAAATCAGTGTTTTTCTTAATGAACAATTATCATCATAAAATCAACATGGATTCCAATCATTTTGTCGTTTTTCTATGTGTCAAAGGATCATACGAGTCAGAAAAACTCATGTTTTCATGTCACGTGTTTTATGTACGTGTTGAAATCCTATCACTGCAAATATGCAAGTTCGTTGTGTATAAGTAAACACCTGGTCCTCGTGACCTAAGCTATATATACATGTCAGACGTGCATGAGGTTTTATCTTTCATGATTAGGTCGCTTGGACACAAAACTAATACATAATATATTTATCACATGCAGTTTTAATGATATGGAATGAATTCCATATTGATTTTTGAAAGATAGCGCATATACCTCATCCAGATCTGAGAGTAACAACGATCTTTTCAGGATGAAGCACCTTCTGTTTTCTGTCTTGAGTGCACATTGTGTTGCCGTTTCACTTATTTACCAAACCAAACTGATACAATTAACTGATAACCTTAAAGTAAAATCAAACACATGTTTTAATGTAAAAAGGAA
Organism: Haliotis rubra; assembly: GCF_003918875.1. NCBI lineage: Eukaryota > Metazoa > Mollusca > Gastropoda > Lepetellida > Haliotidae > Haliotis > Haliotis rubra. Next base: position 132,620 of record NW_025765276.1, read on the forward strand.
AGTTGAATGTGCCCTGGCTTGCTGCACGGGAGACAAGTGCAGTGGGTTTTACTATGCTGAACCTGGACGTTGTCAGTGTAAAGGAGATGTGTCCACGTCCCGTGGCGCTTCCGAAGAAGATGCTTTTGAATTATGGATGATTCCAGAAGGAACAAAAGAGAAAACAGTAGTAACAAGTAAGCCTTGGTTATTGTTTGGTTTGTTTGCTTTTAACGCCGTAATTTCAGCTATATCACGGCGGACTGGAACAAACAACCCAGTGATTGACATCATGAGTCCCGATCCACACAATTTATGGCACGCTGACATGTGTCAACCAAGTCAGCAAAGCCTGACCCCAATAAAGTTAGTCGCCTTTTACGAAAAAGCATGGGTTACTGAAAATCAATTCGAAGCCTCAAAAGAACATAAGTAAGATTTATATATACAGATGAATAAATTGTGACTAAACTTGATGAAGAATGGCAAGATGTTTAATTCTGATTTATTGTTTCTGTACACAGCCGTGGTGCTATATACACATAATTTCAGTTGCTCCTGTGCAAAGTATTACTTTGGGTTTGCAACAAGCGGTGTTGTATCAACCTTTCAACAGCCATCCAAGATGAGCCATCTAACTAAGATATTTGTCAAAACGAGACATCTGGAAACTTCTTGAAACACAAGCATGTATATTCCTGAAAAAAGATCATATATATGTATTGATACCAATATTTTTGACATATTTGGAGTGGTATGTTTTAGTTCATGCGATATGGCAGTGGCAGACAATTCAATGATTTGCACGTCTAGTTTTCACATTAAGTAGGGGATAGTTGTAAAAAACTAATTTAAGAGATCCTCATGTCTAGAAAATAACTATGTTAATAATGCACGGTTTGTTTCATAATTAATTGATGACAGTTTCCTTATGAACGTGATGCAACCATTCGGTATATATTCGCTTACTTTTGTCAGTCGTTGTTAGCATTTGTATAAATGAACACTCGCAATATACACTCTTCAAAAACTTAAGGAACATGAACTTTCAATTTGGATAGAAAGTATATGCGTTAACAAACTTTTCAAAGACAGACATCTTATTCACGCACCAACATTTCTCTTTATCACCACCCCTGATAAATCACTGTAGACCATTAATTGTGACAATCATCTTGCATCATACAGTTCTTAGTGTCTGTTCCTAGCCGGTTTCTTTTTTTGAAAATGAAAATCGTACACATGCAAATTTCATGTCATACACCAATCATCCTACAAGAGCGATTCCTGTACAAACAACAATGGTCATAAGGAATTGCAAGTGGTGGTGCACCCAAAACATCCATTATTATCATAACAACATTGATTGACTCCCACATATCTCCCATTTTTTTCAATCGTAAATTAAAAATTAAGAGTATAATATATATATTAAGATGGTGTCACCTACAAAGTAGCTTTCCTTTATAATAAAGGTCATTATGTGTAGTCGATTTTAAGGTTTCCTGTCGAAGTAAAAAATATGCACACAGCTGACAGGCAGCTGCAGTTTTGTCTGAACAGAGTACATGATTCGTCAAAGCTTATCACAACACATCCACCATCCAGTTCTGAGACTTTGTCTTGGATCTTTCCGAACTGGCACTCGTGATGAGCAGCCTCGCCATGGGGAGTGCTGGTTAATGCTAAAGAAGCATCTTGGGTTTTATGTTCGTTCAACAATTAACCACATATCGATTTCGACCACATATTTACAAAATAAACTGACGAGCAAAAGAAAGTACACAGGTGTAATTATTGTTGCAATCCCAAATTTGCGTTCTAACTAGTAAAATTATTGAAAAACACTGATTGCATAGAACGCAACCATCATGTTTCACTTGCCAAAATGCAACCAAAAACATTGTACGTGTTTTGCACGAATTTTCTCAAAAGTGTGTGTATTGTCCCAGGCACGAGCACTTTTCGTACAGAGGGTATAAAACCTATTTGTCGTGAAGACTGAACAATCACTTGACATAAAGCTCACGAGAAAACGACAACGGCCAAAGGAATGGCACACATGGGTGCTTTCAACAGCCATATTGCAAGGACATTGGGTTGCACAAGACAAACCACAATTCGGCTGTTTAACCGTTTCAGTACGACAGGCCAGCTATGTGATCGACCCAGAAGTGGACGTTCCAGAGTCACAACACCCCAAGAGGATCGCTATCTGCGGGTTATTCACCAACGCAACCGGATGTCGACGGTGACGTCATCATCAGCCACATAATTGGGTCATCGCGTGAGCCGATTCACAGTGACAAGACGACTTCGTCCTGCTGGCATATGGGCCTACCGACCGCTGCGTGGAATGGCCTTGACCTTCCGGCATCGGAGGAACCGTCTGATATGGTCATCACTACATCGCTGTTCATTGTTACAATGTCATTTTGCTCATAAAACACGTGTATTGCAGTGTGCTTCAACATACATTTGCCATTTCTTCAAAGGTTTTTTTTTTTTTAATCTTATTGGAAGAAACACAATCTGTGTACTTTCTTTTGCTCATCAGTTTAAATGCCTGAAAGCACTTGATATATAAAAAGTCGTTTCAATCTTGAAGCGGTGAAGGGATAAAAAAAAAACTCCCCCGTTCTAAACTTGATCACAACTCCATCATATATGGTGGGGCTTACAGAAGCAATTTAAAGATGTTAGATTGTATTCATCATCAAGGCCAGAGGGTTTGCCTTGGAACCTTCAGTACAAACTTCACAGCATATACGTTTTGAGCAGTCCCCTAAAAGATCTGAAAATATTTTTACAGTATATTGCTAAATGACGTGTGGTCCTGTGCACAGAGCGCAGGTCACGAGTCAGTTGAAGTTAAGCAACGGCGAGCTCGGACAGTTCTTGGATGGGTGACCGTGCTTGACTCTTGAGAGTTTCTAGGACTTCCGTCCTGCCCCACAACGAAGCACATGTGGCACATGTGGTCTCACCTTAGGCAAGTGAGTATGTTCAAGATTGCCTCTGTTCACCGAGCAGAAAATGGGTACCCGGTTGGATAAAGTCATGTGACTATAACCTTCTAGCGCCTAACAGGCAGCTTGGGTTATCCGGGGTAATAATAATCAGGGTGTTAGCGCTTTGAGCATGCTTTGTTGCGTGGAGATTAGCGCATTATAAGACTTCTCATTATTATTATTTATTATTAAATTACGTTCTAATAATTCAAATTCTGCAGACACTGGCGACCTGCTCGTGGTAAGCGCTGGGTTACTCTAACTGCTCTTCTCCCGTATAGAATAGATTCTCAGTATCTCGTTGCTGGGCGACCAAATCGGGCACACAGTGTGTTGGTGGAGGACGGAACTCTGGTGATTGAATAGCATTCCTTTCCTTACGGATGTGGTAGCACTACGAACGCTTTTTGGATCCTTAAATCAGCCTACTTTTAAAGGGCTTACAAGAGGACGTAGGCTCGGTCGTACTCTATCAGGATGTCGGGGGACGCATGGGTAATGCAGTGGTAAAAGTCTTCGTTTGTCACGCCGAAGACCTTGGTTCGATTTCCCACACCTGTACATTGTGTGGAGCCAATTTCTGGTGTTCCCCGCCGTGATATTGCTGGAATATGCTAAAATCGGTCTAAAACTCACTCAGAATGTCGCATATACGTGCTATCGGTTCTATCCCTCCATACTTATCGCTTTATATCTTATATCCTACATTTAAGTGCTGAAACAATCATAGTTAATATAGATCTACCACTTTCTTTAAATGAAGAATATATGTTATTTTAATTAAAGGGCTGCATTTGTCAAAATCGCCACCTGAAGGGGTGGTGTTAATCCAGCTAGGGTCTAGAGCATTGTAAGTCCCCATGGGCCCTAGTCTGGGGAACTGCCTTCAGTTGCCGGTGATCTATAGTCCGTCTGTGTATTGTATTGTTCTCTATGGTAAATCGTTTTCATGATAACATGCTAGGTTTAATTTAACACCACTGATACTCTACTAGTTTTACTGTACTTTGACTTCAGGTTTTGTTTGTTCTAAGTGGACTTATTTTATTATATAAATTGTTCTCGTCACAATAGGGCTGCAATATCGACGATGTGACACTAAATATACTCACTCACTCTCTATTGAAATCAAATACTTTGGCGCTATTTGAAAAGATATTTGTTTTCCGTTTCAGAACGACAAGAGACCTACTTTCTAATTTGTGGTTTCAATACACTGCATTGGTTCAGGCATGGCGATCAGATAACTAAAGGAAGTCGTTCTTTTCCCCGTGATATTGAAACATTTAGCTTAGACTACGTTCAGTCTACCAACACCCTCTACTGGTTGGAAGGTAGAAGAGATGGCATTATTTCTGCTGTCATATCTTTTCTAAAGATTGGTCCGCGGAGGATAATAATTAAAGGTAAGCAATGAGAGGTTGATGTAGCGCCTTTCATTGATTAAATGCTTGGTATGCAATTTCTACAAGACCTATTAAATACTCTTTAAAAAAGTAAGGGAACCTGGACTTTCAATTTGGATAGAAAGTATAAGCGTTAACAAACGTTTTAAGGACAGACATCTTATGAACACACCACCATGTTTCTTCATCACCACTGCTAAACACAACGCAGTAGCCCCATACACGTGCATGGGGTGTCATCGTTGATATTGACAGTTTTCAAGAAGGTCGATCAATCATTTTAGACCATTATTTCTAACAATCATCTTGCATCCGACAGTTGTCAGTTATTGTTTCTAGTCGTTTGTTTTGTGTTTTTTGTTTGAAAATCAAAATCGTACTCATGCAAATTTCAAGTCATGCACCAATCATCTTTCAAGAGTGATTCCTGTACAAACAACTATGGTCATAAGGAAGTGCAGGTTGTGATTCACTCTCAAAACATTGTCACAACAACATTGATTGACTCCGATATATCTCCCAATTTTTTCAATCGTAAATTAAAGAATGAAGTTCCCCTACTTTTTTTAAGGGTATGTCTTGAATCACATTAAATGTTGAGAAGATCCTCTCAAGTGTCCGTCAAGGTAAGTGTTGCTAGGCACAACTCTTAAGTTGGCCTGAGGTTGTTTTTTATATACTGGAACACAATGAAATCATTATGCATTCTCTATTGCTTAATACCCGGGATAGATTGGCCCGTTCTTGTCGCAAGAGGCGACTAACGGGATCGGGTGGTCAGGCTCACTGACTTGGTGTCACCGTATCCCAAATGTGTACGTCAATGTTCATGCTGTTCATCAGTGGATTGTCTTGCCCAGATTTTTTACACACCGCCGCCATATACCTGGAATAATTCTGGGTACGGCCTTAAACACACAACGTACTGGATTTCATGGAGACTTGCAGAGGAATTGCTTCCTTCGTAGATTTATTTCATCACTCTGGTTTTACTGGTGGTTTCACGTAATACCAACACTGTCTGTTAACGTATGCAGGCATACAACCGTTGAATCTGTTCTGTACAACATTTTTGAATAGCGCTTTCTTTGGTAAATCACTGGTCTATAACCTCGCCGCGAATAGCTGTACAATTTCTGACGCGGCTTTAAGCAACACTCACTGATTCACATCAGATAGTCACAGTTTATCAAGCATTCTTTTTCTTTTTAAAACTCTATATTTACAAGCAATTCAACACCATTAAATATATCTTTCAGGTACGAAACGATGAAGTATCTTTGTCTATGAGGGGCGGTTTGCTCGTCACGTCGAAGACCCGGGTTAGATTCCCCACATGTGTACAATGTGTGAAGTCCATTTCTGGTGTTGCGGGGCGTGATATTGCTGGAATATTCTTTAAAGAGGTGTAAAACCATACCCACTCACTCAGTCTATGTGGGTGAACATGGTTCAAAAGATTAACTTCGCCAAAGTTTTGGCAACCAATCCACATAATATCATTACAACATAAAATATCAGAGTTACCACAAACAAAAGAAGAACGACTAGTTTATCTTTTAACTCTGACGATGGTTAGGATTACAATAAAACATTTTTACCCCAGGAATTGCAGACTGCCCAGCGGCGAACTTATAATACTGAAAACTGTCATTATCAGAACCTGACAAACTTACCTGCTTCATGTTTGAAAACTCCTCTTCGTTTATATTTGATAAAATATGGACAACCGGAAAGTTTCCTCCTTCGTGGCGTAAGGCCCATCCATTCAGTCACGGTTCCATATGATCAGTAAATTTGCCTGTAAAAGCATGGAGCGCATGACCAACAACGAATACTTGAGACCAATAACCCTCATCGTAACAGTGACCATTTGGTGCGTTTACAATAAGTTTGTATTTTTTATTATTATTATTTAAAAAAGTCGCTTAGGGCTCTACCCAGTCTGATTATTCAATCGAAATTAGAAATATGTATAAACCCTTTCGTCGCTATATTATTGGATATTTATATAGCGCACATATCCACGCACTAGTGCATGCTCAAGGCGCTGGTATTTTTTCCCTCCATCATTGAATTGGATGTCAATCTCAACGGCACATCTTTTTATTAATTTCAGCTCCCTGGGGAGCATACAACTCTTGCTGCCACTAGGCGTACCGAGTTATTGCGGCCTATATGTATGAAGCAATGCCGATGCTGCGTCCCGACTAACGGGATCGGTTGGTCAGGCTTGCTGACTTGATTGACACATGTCATCGTATCCTAATTCCGTAGATTCCCAATTCCGTGTTGATCAGTGGATTGTCTGGTCCAGATTTGATTATTTACAGATCGACGCCATATAGCTGGCATATTGCTGTGAGTGCGGCGTGAATCAACAATTAATCGAGCAATTATTCGGTTCCCATTTGTATAGCACTCATACAAGAAGGCAAATCGTTACATAGAAAAAGGTTAGCACCTCTTTCCTTAAAAGACGTTTATTCATTTACAGGAAACCCAATCTATTATTTCAAAATAGATTTCGACAAAGACATCGTCATTTGGGCAACAAAAAAGGTGTCGAAATCAGCTACCTTAAGAGGAGAAGGAATTAAAATCATTTACAACGTAGAAAACAACAGTTCGATCACATCCATATGTATTGACAAACAAAACAGGTAAGACTTCATGTCCTCTGTAGTAAATCTGAAACATGCATGATTTAGAGGCAAGAATTTCATTGTCATTTGCACCTACCCTGAATGAGTATTGACACTGGCATCAATCGTTTTTCAGTCGAATATATTTCGGACACAATACGGGAGAAATCTACATAACTGATTACGAAGGAGGACAGCGAAGATTAATTGTCAAACTTAACTATCTGCATCAGTTTTATAACGAGGAAGGTAATTCAAAACATCTTGCTCTAGATTGTTCATTAATGCCAACTTCGCTGGCCAATGGCTCGGTACTGCATAAGGTAGACCCATCCATTCGTTAGAATAATTTCTGTTTGTGGAATAGGCAACATCCATACAAAAGGTTAACAAAATTATATTTCTTTTTAAAAAAACAAATAAATGATAATTAATACTATAAAAGAGATCCTTTTTTGTTTTAGACACTGAACTTTTTATCACTTGTGATGGAAAAATCAATACATGCTTGACCGTGATTCTTTCATTACAAGGGATACAAAATGAAGGATCTTCATCTTTTACAGGTATTCATGAGTATATCTAGTATGGCCAATACGGCATCATCGCATGATGACATCTTGATGCCAACTGACAACCCAAGTAGGGGTAACCAATATAGGGTTTTATAGCACGTAACTTATTAATACCTACTTGAGTGCCTCACTTCTGCATCAGATCAGATCTGGTTGCTTTATAATTGATGTATGGAATAAGAAGTGGTGTCACAGATTTCTTGAGTGCTGCCTCAGCAGCAAAATTGGCCATTGTGTTACCAGATTCCAACATGGCTGGGTAACAGACAGAGGTCGTATTGGCCAGTTGAAGGTCGTTATATCATTCAAGAACTTCTATTAAAAGTGGATGTTTACAGGATATAGATACTCTAATGAAGGGTGAGTGAGTTAATATTTATTGCCAAATCGAATGAAGGGGATTTAAAACAAAGTGGTAGGCTCTGGGAGAGTACACTACATGGTCATTACACTACGGCATCATATCTCAGTGGACTAGCATTTCCACCCGACATTCGTCCGAAATAGTACACATGTACATATACTATACTGGACAAATTAGTTAGGGATATATGTATTTTTTGAAATTATGACAAAATTAGTTAGGGATATATGTAATTTTTGAAATAATGAATAATGATCTACTTATTCATTGACACACTGATAAAATATCAATCATAAAAATACCAATATACCCTAACTTATTTTGTCCAGTATATATTGCATAAACCATGTTATAGCATCTGGTTTACATAAGAAATGTAGCGGTGTAGCCTAGTAGTTAAAGCGTTCGCTTGTCACGCCGAAGACCCAGGTTCGATTCCCGACACGGATGCAATGTGTGAAGCCCATTTCTGGTGTTGCCCGGCGTGATATTGTTGGAAAACTGCTTAAAGCGGCGTAAAACAGTACTGACTCACTCACTTCATAAGAAATGTGATAAATTATGAGCGTTAAAAAGCGACAACTCACCACCGCACCGCTCAATATATCAAAGATCTATATGTATTTTTTCAGACCAAACTCTCTACCTATCACCGCGGAAAGATACCAAGGTGAAGCCAATCCCCAGAAGAAGCAATACGTAGTTCTGAAACAACTTGTTGGAATCTCGTACTTCGTGGTTCATAATCAGACCATTTATCGTCCACCTCGATTTATGGGGATGTAAGTTATTAAGCGTGTTAACAAGAAGGGTGACCAGTTGCTGCATGAGATTCAGGTCACCGGCGCCTTCCGAAACACCCCGAAATTAATCCCATGTGTCACCTTAATGTAAGAAAACAAAATGCTAAGCAAACCTGTTCACCATCTCCTTTACATAGACCTACATGCTGAGTTGAATATATGATCACTGTGAAGTTAAATAACGTTAGTTGCGGAGAGTTCTTGGATGGGTGGACCGCATCCTTGGTGTAGTAGTTAAAGCGTCCGCCCGAAGAGCGGAAGGTCGCGGGTTCGATCCCCGGCCGCGTCATACCAAAAATGTTAAAATATGGTACTAGTTGCTCCGGGGGCGGTGGGGTAGCCTAGTGGGTAAAGCGTTGGCTCGTCACGCTGAAGACCCGGGTTCGAATCCCCACATTGGTACAATATGTAAAGCCAATTTCTGGTGTCCCCCGCCGTGCTGTTGCTGAAATATTGCTAAAAGCGGCGTAAAACCAAACTCACTCACTCACATGTTGTTCCCTGCCTGGCGCTCGGCATTAATGGGTTAAACAAGGACCGGTCGGTTCGGAGTCAGTATAATGTCTGAGTGGGGTATTCATGCTTAACTGCAGCATGCTATCTCAGTGACCTACAATGTAGTGCTATAACCAGCTTAAGTCTGGGATAGTACAAGCAGCCACACACATACACATATGCACGTTTTCATATGAGCGAAATATTGTTAAGTACGACGTTAAACCCCATTTCATCTCACCTTGGATGTGTGACCGTGGCGGCTTGACTTCAGTCCTGGGATTCTCGGACTTCAGTCCTACCCCAGAACGAAGCACAATGGATCCATGTGTGCTCTCACCCAAAGCACGAGAGTTTGTTCTGATCACCCTGCAGTGAATGGATACCCCACCGCCCCGGGAATACTTTGTATTGCTATACACACTTCATTTTATTGTATCTATGACAACACATACATTTACTTTTTTTAGGAATGGCCTTGATGTGATACGACTGGATGGAACGAAACTACCCCCCGTTGGACGTGATGCCGTGATGGACGCTTCAATTGTGTTTCTTTGACAAATATTCTCCCACTTTCAGTTCAGAATAATACGCGAACCGAATGTCTCTCCTGAGTGACAGGCAAGTGAGTGAGTAAGGTTTTATGCCGCATTTAGCAATATTTCAGCAATATCACGGCGGGGGACACCCGAAAGGGGCTTCACACATTGTACCAATGCGGGAAATCGGGTCTTCATCGTGACGAGCAGATACTGACACATTGCATGTTCGTCCTATACAAACAGATGAAAAACAAACCCAGTCTTTGAAAGAATCAATCTAAGCTCATGTCACACAAAGAATAAGATAATATGTCTGAAAACCCAAATGTTCCAAAGTTCCCCCTTCAGGGTGGTTTGGTGTTGGTTACTGTCTTACATATGAACTTTCCCTACTTCTTTAATCTGTCAGATTGTACAATGGGGCTACTCTTTTAGTTTCCTTGTTCACGTGTCAATAAAACGAAGTTATCAACGTCTTTTGATATGGTAAATATCATCTATTCGGAATACATTGGAGCCTGAACGAGCTAAACACATACTGAGTATCTCTAATCAAAATATATACCGTCCCAAAAGAGTGAGTGAGTTAGTATTTTAAGTCACATCGGCAATATTTCAGCCATATTGTGACTAAATTATAGATTTAGAGTAATTAACAGTAAATATCAAAATCCTGCAAACGAAGGAGAGTAACACAGATAGATTATCACAGATATAAATTTATAAACTATTAATTAAATCTAAAACATTTTAACTACAGATTACAATACAATATAAAAACTGGCTATAGATTGCCAACAACTGAAAGTTGATCACCATACTAGGGACCATGGGGACTTACAGTACATTTGCTTCCTACATGGCCCCTAGCTGGATTGGGTCTAGGACAAATGCCACCCGGACAAAAACCACCTAGGACAAATGCCACCCAAAGAAAAATATAAAAATAAAAACCACCCAGGGCTCGATTTAAACAAATGAAACCTACTTGCACCCAGTGCAAATAACAAACAAAAAACAACAACTGAGATATTAAGGGAAATTTGAATAGGAGGCAGAATTAAAAAGGAAAAAATATGAAATAGGTAAAGGGTAACTAAGAGATTTGGAATTTAATATAGATGTAATGTAGTAAATGGTTATTGTTATTATTATTGAATTTTTTCCAACCAACCCATGTTTAAAAACATATTTTAATCGAAGTGAATATTTGTTTTAAAGAAACAAAATTATCCATCGAAGTCTACATAACTGTACATCAAAATCAACATTTGTTCAAAGTGAATTTTTTTTTATAAGAAACCAAATTATTCATCAAAGTCTACATAATTTTACAACAAAATAAACGTTAAACTCAAGAAGGGTGGCAATTGCCCTCTCTGTAATGGTAACATAACTGGGTGGCTTTTGTCCTAGGTGGCATTTGTCCAGGTGGCATTTGTCCGGGTGGCATTTGTCCGGGTGTTTTTGTCCGGGTGACTTTTGTCCTGCTCCCGCTGGATTTACATCATCCCTTCGGCCGTCAGCAATTGTCGACCAATCTAGCCATAAATGAAAATAACAGAAATACTGCAATAACACTGGTAGATATATAAATACCTGGAAAGACATGGACTTACATACCTCTCAGGGGAACAATAATTTTACGGTATTTCAACCCTAGTCAAGGGGACAGCCATAACCAATCCCTGTTAATAAATATATCCTGCCTAATTATATAAATTATATCTATGTACATCAGAATTTATGAATTAGACCTTCCCAAAAGACACACGCCTCATATATAGCCTCTTTACCATGTCATGTAGCTGTTTTCATTTATGGGGCGGTGGGGTAGCCTAGTGGTTAAAGCGTTGGCTCGTCACGCCAAAGACCCGGGTTCGATTCCCCACATGGGCACAATGTGTTAAGCCCATTTCTGGTGTCCCCCGCCGTGATATTGCTGGAATATTGCTAAAAGCGGCGTAAAACTAAAGTCAGTCAGTCAGTCAGTTTTCATTTATCAAGCCATGTCGATAAGAAATTTGAAAGTATGAAATATACTATAGGCCTGTGGTCACCTCAGTACTTAAATAAAGATTGATTGATTGACTAGCCTTGAACTGGTAAATTTGGATCAAGTTTTGTCAGGTACCTCAATCGGTAGGCAATACAATATCTTTCAATCAAACCTTCGTGTGTTTGTTTTCTTTTAAGGCACACACGGGGTAACTGTCGTTAAATATTATTTAATAAAGCATTTCTATTTACCGTGTGGACAGATAATCTGATCCTATAACTTCGTGATAAGATTTCAGTTATGGACAGGCTGAATATTGCAATTGAACCACAAACATATATATTTATATTATTGTTTCATATCATACAATTTAAGATTTTTAGAAATCACCAATTTCGGTTAGACTCTTGTGATATGATAATGAATATTCACGTAATACCGGTATGAATGCTTTTAGTTAACTTCCAACGAGTATTCCGCCAGTGTGAATGCTGGGGACGTATTTGTAAGTGCACTTCTTTTGACATTATAGAAGCATCCATAAAACAGATGAAATTCACCTATTAACTGCATTTTAATTGAGTATGGTGTACAATCGAATATGCTGTTAGCAGAGACTTCTTATGGATGTAGAAAGGGTTTTGTTGCTTCAGATTTCAGGTTGTAATACGCCACAGAAGTATTTCCTAAACCTTCAATTTGACTATTGAAACAATAATCGTATGAATTAAAAAAAACTTGCGAAGAATGACAAAAGGCTAATCTAGTACTCATGATATAGTCGGAATTTTACAATGGAATGTCCGAAGAAGGAAAAAGGTTAATCTAGTACTATTGGGCGAAATCGCTTAAAGACCATGGAGCCCAATACCGCTGCTCGCAACTACATTTATCACTATTTATTATGATGGACTCCATCCGCCAAACAAAATAGAAAGTAAAACAGCAGGGAAGAGTATGTGATTGGATCACAGATTATATGTGTAAACATGTCTTGCCTACCGGCAGCAACAGCCAACGACACATGTTCTTACTATTTTGACGTACACACTCCCGACACACCTACAAGGTAAGGCACAGATAAGGATACCACCTGGGAAATCACACGGTCCTAGTCCAAGTCACACAGTTCTCAGTTTCCAGACAGGTCCACCTTCCCTCAAGTTCATCATGCTGAAGTTTATCACAATCGCTGCAGTTTTTGCAGGTGAGGTAGTATTTACTTATCTTACCTTTACTCTTACTTAACTAAACCAATTATTGAATAACTACAGGCTGTATAGGGCCGTTTTGTGAACTATAACCTTACCTACAGTTGACAAGTGTTGAGGTCACTGAATGCTGTGTTAAAAATCATGAACCAGCTTTTGAAGGCTGTTCGTATATTAATACATGAGACGTTTTATGGGCAACCAATTTGTTTAACTCTTAACACGATGTTTTAGAGCTATTAAGTGACGAAGTAGCAAGAATTGAGTTTGAAACGTCGTGTAAAGAACTAAAATAGGTTGTTATTCCTAAACGTGTCATGTATTTATGTTTGTCCTACTTTTAAATACCTTTCAAGAACGTTCGTACATAATAACCCACTTTAGAAAAACGTATATTTGCAACCCACTGAGCTATCTGATGTGGATGGTTACCCGATATCGACCTCCGCTATCCACTGTATAATATCGGCATTCTAATATAATTAATGCCTTGAATCCATCGCTTCCATACTTTGTGTCATGTCCGATTATTTTTAAAATACTACCGCCCTTACTCTGATACTGCTTAAATCATTCTCAACTACCCGGGCAGCATACAGCCAAAGCAGTCCGGGGGTGGTGTGCGTGTGTGCGTGTGTGCGTGCGTGTGTGTGTAAAGTTTCAACAGCACCTATCGGATATCCATTCCTCTCCAGGTTGAACAGATGCACATTTGAAGAAAGTCACTTGCCGGCAGTCACTTCATTGTGTTTGACACTCGCTTATCGATTCGAACCGCATATTTCTTGAAAACTCCCATGAGCGAGATAACTTATGCGAGTGAGTGAATTTAGATTTGCGCCGCTTTTAAAAATATTCTAGCAATGTTATGGCGGGGGACGCCAGAAATGGGCTTCACACAAAGTACCCATATCGGCGTGACGAGCAAACGCTTTTACCACTAGGCTAACCCACCGCCCCAGATACCTTCTGTGCAAAGGTAAGGACGTGCACCTGGTGACGTCACTTCCGAAAGGAGGCTACAGCGGCGAATGGGTTCAGGACATTTGTTTTCATGGTCTTGAGATATGATTCACATGACAATCTATAATATATTTGTGATCCTCTGTTTAACTAATACTTGTCTTTCCTCCAGTATGCTACAGCCAGACCTCGGCGCCCATCAGGACCATATGCAGAGCTATCAATCACACTGACTGTTCTATATTTGCCCATCATCCCGAGTGTGGCAGCGACGGGAAAACCTATGACAACAGGTAAAAACATACAATGATTTGATGAATGTTGATGGGTATCCTCATATTCACACTATGGGAATTCCGAGTCTCAGATGATTCCAAATTCCTCTTCAATTGGTTGTACGGATTTTGTTTTATGGCGCTCTGACTTTCAATGTGCCATTGTATCCAGTTTGCGTGGTTCACTGAATTTCAGGAACCAGGGTTCGACATTCGTAAGCGACATTCACACAATGATTTCTATAGTATAACCGTTTTTCTTTGAGTTCTGGATCCCAAGTAAGGTTACCTAGCTTTGCTTGTCAGTGGTCTATAGCACATGTTTTAATATTATATTCATTTGGGAAATTTTTTGAATTAGAAATGATCAGTTTTATTTATACTCGAATTCTGTGACATGTCGCTAATTTTTTACTGTTTTAATGTCTTTTGTGCCAGATATTTACTAAAATTGTTCTCGTCACAATAAATTTGAAATACTGTGAATGTGACGTAAAATGTTAACTCCCCGACTCATTGATTCCTAATATGAGAGGCTACAAACTAAGGCATAATGCTAAGACGCTGCTTCTGTTTGCTTCCTACATCTTCTTCTATGGCTTCTTCTATGGCTTCTTCTGCATCTTTTCAACGTATACATTTTACTTCCCAGGTGTCTGTTCTCGAAGGCCCACTGTCAGGACCTCACTCTTCAGGCTGTGCATAATGGGACATGTACCCCAACTTCCGGTACAACCCGGAACATCCGGTTCCACTGCCATATACCAGTTCTTCTGTTCCCAGATGGCAACCAAACACTGCGGGCATGACGTGGAAAACTTGTGTGGTTCAGACAAAGTAGACTACATGAACTTGTAAGGAACCATTTTTAAAGTACTAGGTTTTGTATAATGTGTGTGTGTGTGTGTGTGTGTGTGTGTGTGTGTGTGAATGAACGATTGATTAAGTTCACTGTTACGCCACTTTTAGACATATTCTAGCTACATGACACCAGAAATGGCCTTAACATTTGGGGAAATAAACCTAGGTGACAAGTTAACGTCTTACCCCCAAGGCTTCCACCCTGCCTCTTTGTTGAATTGAGGCGATCGAGAATATTTTAATCTTTATGAAATAACACGTGTGGAAAATGCCTTTTTGTTGCACAAGCATTCATAGAAAAAATTTCAAATGGTTCACAGTATTGTCAATATTTTGTCTTGGAAGCCTGTTGACAGTAAATGTTCTGGTCAGTAAATGTTATTACATCATCATTGCATCCGAAGAACGTATACTCTACCTCTTAATTAAACAAGAGCAGACATTGCTTAAAACCCCAGTGTCAGCCTCCAGTCAACATCCTATTTTTACTGTCGATTGTCGACAGGTATTAATCCTCAAAATATTTTCACTTTTTATTTTATAAATTGTTTTCGTCACGATAAGGCTGAGATATTGCCGATGTGACGTTAAATATTAACTCACTCACTCCAGTCAACATCCAGTATCTATCGAAATCTTCGGGCTCAGGGAACATAAACGCACACCGAGGGTACATCAACCCATGGGCCCCGAGGGACCAGTGAACAACGTATTTATCTTACCGAACACCTTAATTTTGAATGGTTTGAAGCACGGGTACAAATCTTTTGTAGCCATCGCTAGATTTTGCTGACAAGAAAAACAGATTTAGAGTTATGTCCCTTCCATCGATTTGCATTCAATACGTGATTCAATGTTATTCGAGATAAAGAATTACTACCCGAAGTTCCAAATGAGTTGCCATTGACAGCGGGGTACACTGAAATGTTACTCGCTTGTAAGCGGGATACATTGAATATAATAGAATGCTCAGCCAATCTGAAAGCGACATTTATGTGTGAGGTAAGGTAATATTCATTCTCGACATTTTGAGTGAGTGAGTGAGTGAGTTATTATTTAACGTCACATCGGCAATATTTCAGCCATATCGTGACGAGAACACTTGACATTGAAATAGAATATATACAGAGATTATAAAACCTGCCGACAAAGGACAGTAAAGCAACTAGAGCTCGACATTTTGAACCAACGGTTTGTTTAAAGTGCTAATACAAGCATTCAAGAAGATGTTTTATGTTGTCTGAAAATTGTGAAGCAGATTTTGCCAGTGAAAAAATCCCATAAAACAGATCCGTTTTGCCACATCGCTACGAGCACAAGCTTGATCACGAGGAAGATCCATTTTATTGCACAATTCTTCGCAAATTACTATGTAAGCAAAATATGCAGATTAAGTAAATGGACTCTCAAATACCTTCCGTTTCAACCGAAGAAAGTACTTAGATTAGATAAAGATTAAATATAATCACACATATACCACATGTGTCTAATTTAGTTTGCTGACATCATATATCAAACAATGTAGGTTGATTAGATTTCCATGAATACAATTTAAATATTATACTTTGGGATGCTCTACTTTTCCCGCTCTTCCCTAAATGCTGCTATATGATGAAGAAGTAACTGATTGCATGTCTATGTCCAGTCCTACCGTTTCCTGATACTAACACGATGGGTACCATTAATATTTCCACGCATGCAATGCAATGACATCGGCCATTGGACAAAACAGCCAAGGGTTTTCCTGTCGATGGAACATGGCTGTGTTTCGAGTCGTTGGTTCAACACATCCACAACACTGCAGCATTGCATTATTCCTGGGTCAAGGAGGGACATAGTGTCTACAAACCCGACGCTATTTTTTTCAGGTCCAAACAATGTAACACATTCTGATGATACATTCTTTTATACTTGCAGCTGTCTTTTTGAGAAGGCCCGCTGTACGAGACCGGATCTGTACGTAGCCTCATACGCAAAGTGTGCTTGAGTGAGTTGTTGTTCATTTTGTTTGTTTAGTTATGTAATTTGTTATTTTTTTAACATAAACTGGCCCCAAAAAGAAACGCAAAATGAATAAAAACGCAAAAATAACGTATATTCTTGATCATGATCCAAAATCGTTGATTCATGATGGAGACTTACTGTTGTCAATCAATAATGCCTTGGAAATTTCGTTCAGTTTTGTTCAAACAGATGAACATTCACAATTTAACAAAACGCAACCACTTGCTTACCATGTCTCCCGAACGCACCAATGTACAGCATGTGAAACATGTGTGCATTAGCAATAAAAAGGCAAGGTTTTTGTTTGATTGTCACTTGCTACTGAAGTTAGAGAAAGATCCGGAAAGATGCCCCGACTCAGCGAAACAGAGAGGAACAATGGTGTCGGTCTTTTGGAAGCTGGTTAATCATTTTCAGCAGTAGCCAGAGTGTTCAACGCGGCGCCAAGCACCATAATGAGACTGTGGAACCGATATCAGCACCAAGGAACCACACGTGATCGACCCAGATCCGGCAGAACAAGAGTGACCACCAGGGGGCAGGACCGGTACATCAGGTTGCGTCATCTACGAATTCGAACCACAACCGCGTCCTCTACAGCATCCAACATACCGGGCCTGCGTAGGATATCGGCACAGACAGTGAAGAACAGATTGCGAGAAGCAGGACTTCGGGCTCGACGTCCTGTTCGTGGGGTCATTTTGACAGCACAACACCGTCAACAACGTCGCCAATGGTGTCAACAACACAGAGTATGGCCGCAACTGCGTTGGCGAAGAGTGTCGTTCAGTGACGAATCCCGTTTCCTACGCTATCGTTCAGATTGAAGAACTCGAGTTTACAGACGTCAGGGACAACGTTTGCGCCATGCTGTATTCAGGAAGTTGACAGATTCGGTGGTGAAAGGGTTATGGTATGGGCAGCCATCTCACACACTTGAAAAACGGATCTTGTCCCTGTGCAGGGCAATCTCACGGCTCGGAGGTACACAGACGAGATCCTGAGACCTCACCTTCTACCCATCACCCGGAACGCCAATGTCATTTTCAAGCATGACAACGCCCGGCCACATGCAGCTCGACACACAACAGCTTACCTTCAGGCAAGCAACGTCCAGGTTCTGCCTTGGCCGTCAAAATCGCCGGATTTGAATCCTATAAAGCACCTATGGGATGAGTTGGACCGACGTGTACGTCAACGTCAACTACAGCCGCAGACACTAGAACAATTGGCTCAAGCACTTCAGGAGGAGTGGGCCAACATTCCCTAACGTGTCATTCAGACCCTTGTTGGGTCCAAGGGAAGGAGATGCCAAGCTGATCTTGATGCCAATGGTGGGCATACGCGATACTGACCACGTTGATGATCTTGACCTTTGAATGAGACATTTAAACCCTGTTGTAATGACCTCGACTTCTGTGTTCTCCATGCTGCACATTTCCTCCTTTGTAACATTAGTTGTGAACATATTAAATGTTCCTAAACAATTGAACCAAAATCTTGTTTTGCGTTTCTATTTTTGGGTAGTATATATTTTAGTTTTTGGGGGAGGGTGTACTTATATATTATATCCTCGCAGATGATAGATTGCGTTTCTTTTTTGGGGTAGTATGTATTTTAGTTTTGGGTGAGAGTGTACTTATATATGTATATCCTGGCAGATGATAGATTGTTGTTGCTTTGTAGTCTGGGATCATGTCAGGAATATCTAGTATAGTCAAACTTAATGAATATGACATGGATCACACACATGATCATTCGCGTTCGCGATGTAGGGTTTGTTAAGTTTGTTTGTTTGTTATTTAACGTTTTCAACTATAGCAGTGGCCTGTAGCAAATCGGGTCTGGATCAGACAATACAGTGATCAATAGCATGAGCGTCGATCTACGCAACTGAGATGCGATGACATGTGTCATCCAAGTCAGCGAACCTGACCACCCGATCCCGTTAGTTGCCACTTACGACAAGCATGGGTTGCTGAAGATCAATCCTAAGCCGGATCTTCACGGGTGTGGTGTCATGAAGAATTAAACCACTTCCTATTTTGTAGTTGCAACCCTTATTGCCGCAAAAAACTATCGGACGGTATGAAATGTGGTTTTATATTATGCGAGTAATCTCAGTTCTTTTCATCTCTTTCAGGTGTCTGGATTACAAGTTACGTGTCAATCTTAAAGAAATAAACCGTTTTTAGCCATTACTTACTATCACCTGTCATTGAAATGGTTTGCGCGTCACGCCAAAGAAGCGAGTTCGATTACCCACATGGGTACACTGCCTTCCCCTTTGTCAACTCACTGGCTTTATCAGCATATGGCCAAGCCAATCATGTTTTCAATTTGTTTTCTTTGCTACACTTAGTATACATATACCTTCTCTCCACTTCATGTAACATGCTTGACAACGATACAAGAATCTGTATCGAAACGTCGCACACACGAAATAAGGGACCGGTGGCCCATTCTCCTGTTTTCATTGCAAATTAAGCAAAAGTTGATATCAGGAAATGTAAAAACCATGCTTCTTATTATCGGTGTGCTAGTAAAAGCAAGGAAGTTGCCTGCCTCAGCAACACATTCTGCAAACAGTTTCTTGAGATGTTCGGGAGCTTCCTCTAATTACACACACTCAATGACAAACACTATTAGCTGGTATTAGATACACCGTGGAATTGAGCAATTAGAACTTATCTCAGAGCTAAGAAATCAAACTTACAGCCAACGTGGCGACCTTTAATTCGCAAAGGCTACCAATGGTAAGGTCTCTGGCGGCTCACTTATTATAACTAAACTGGGAACACTTCTTAGCCCTGTTGCTCTAACTTACAAGTTGTTACAGTAAGGATAATTTTCCATTTCGGGGTAGTTCTGTGTATTATTACGCTATCATGTACGAATTGGGGATCTGGATGTTCTCACTGACAAGCTTCCCAAACCAGTTTTGATAATGAGAGACTTAAATCATCATGATCCCTTATCAGGTTCATCAGATCAATTAATAAAGGAACGGTCCTCGAAGAACGGCATCTTCTATGCCTTCTTACTGATTTAAATATACCCCTGTCTCCATCCAGCTAAAGGTGCATACTCGGCTTAGGACTTGTCCTTTTCTGACCCATCACTCTTTAATGAATATTAAAACCATAAAACAGTCACTGACACATTAACATCGCAGAAACAATTAGTAAGAACTCCTAATCTTCCATTTATGATCCTACATTTGCGATTGTGATTGTGAATCTAAATTTCGATAATTCAAAAGATTACAATTGATCTTGTTCCTTACGTGAGCTGAAAGATGGTTTTTTTTCAAAACGCTCGTCACACAGCTTCTACACTAGATGATGTCCACTATCAATTATTACAGCATCTACCTGAGATCTTTTTAGTGCCCAGCAGCAAGCGTCTTGTCTGGTTTCTGGAATCCATTAATCTGAAAACTGATATTCAGTCTGGTTCCGAGCATCAGATCGTTAGATTGGAATCATTGTACACGATGCTTTTATGAATATACAACATGTTGTTTCTTTACTTGTAGAAGGCATATGGCACAATATGAAAATATAGTATTTTGGAAACCTTCAGTGATATGGGTCTTGTGGTCGTATTCCTGATTGTATCACACGGTTTTATGTAGATAGAAAATTCAACTGAAATATATGTATACGTTAGCACCCTCCTCCTGACGGCTCGAGCGTTGAAATCCATATCACCCGCAGAGGGGGGTGCTAACCTACTTACACCACGTGGGCGCCGAATGGACTCGTCCATTGCTTGTTGCACGTGCGTTTCCTGCACCGCCAAGGTTACGTGTACACTTGGTTTTGGGAAGAGAACTCATTGTGCAAGATGAATTCAGATGATGAACTTTGTCGGGCCTCGCAAGAAGCGGAGGCAAGCCTTATTTATAACGATAGCGATTTTGAATTGTTTGAAGCATCTCAAATTATTGAAAAAGAAGTACAAGAAGAAGGTAAGACTGCAGAACGTTTTTATGGAGCTAATGATGGTGAGATTGAGAAACGTGCGTTGGATTCAGTGCCAACTAACACCCAGCGACGGGATAAATGGGCGTACAACACGTTTACTGCCTGGGCTATCGCCGTAAATAATCGGAGGGGGGATGGACGAAAACCGGTTACTGTTTTGGAAAATATGGGACTTGACAAGTTGGCTTATTTCATGTCAAAGTTTGTTCTGGAAGATAGAAAAAAAGATGGCTGGGGATACCCCCCAAATTCACTCTTTCAAATAGTTATGGGTATACAATCATACATAAAGACTGTTTCTAAACGAAATGTTGAATATTTCCAGTCTGATGTGTTCGAAGAATTCCGCCAGGTTCTTGACGGAGAGATGAAAAGACTGTCACGTAAGGGGTTGGGGCAAAGCGTTAAGAAAGCTGAAGCTATCAGTGTTGACGAGGAGGAGCTGCTATGGAGGAGTGGTCAACTTCGAGACCGGAACCCGCGAGTACTGGTGAACACCTTGCTTTACCTGAATGGAAAACATTTTCGACTTCGTAGTGGCCACGAACACAGAAAGCTAAAGCACAAACACTCACAAATATCCCTGAAGACGAGTCCTGAAGGACACGAGTACTTGTGTTACCGGGAAGATTACTCTAAAACTGTGCAAGGGGGCCTGAAGCATAGAAGAGTTACCCATAAAGAGATCGAACATCACACAGATAGAAATCCTGCCCGATGTCATGTTCGTCTGTTTAAGAAGTACTTATCACTGTGTCACCAAGACGGCCATGATGACGCTTTGTATCTTCAAGCTCTTCAGTCTTCGACAGATAAGTGTTGGTAAGTGTTTCGTGAGTTTACAACTTCGGGTTTTAATGTGACAATGTCAGAGATGCATTCATATCCAAATATTCATCAAGATATTGTTAAAATAAATATTTTGATCAATGAAATGAAAACTATTTCACATTCAAACCAGACCATTCGTGCCAAAACTAGTGTATACACTTTATCCTATTCATGAAGTCACAAGAAGCTCTTGTTCACATGGAGACGTAACATTATATTACAGCCGTCTGATTCAAAAGCACTTTCAAGTCAAAGAATAGCAGATTTATGGTTAGAAATAAAAATAAAATAAAGAATATTTATTAAAACATGCAATACACCCAATGTTCAGTATTGGATTGGCCAGAGTCTATAAATTACAAATACTCCCATGTTCCAGGTACAGTCGACAACCACTGGGTCACAACACGCTACAGAGGATTGTCCCTGAAATGTGTCACAAGGCTGGTGTAAAGGGCTACACGACGAACCACTCACTTAGGGTTACCACGGCAACCCGACTATACCAGGCTGGGGTTAGCGAACCATTGATAATGGAACGAACTGGACACAGGAGCGTCACAGGTGTGTATTTACTTTTCAGTAAAACAATCATTTAAGTGGAGCAAGTTCGTTTGTTTAAAACTAAAGTCGTAATGTTGAGACTAACTACATACGTTACATATACTAATTTGATCCAATTTCAATTCAAACATGTGTGCGCAGTTACACCAGAACAAGTGAGGACCAGAAAGCCACAGTTAACGCCATTCTGAATGACGAGCAACTGGGAGTGATAGGAGAGTCAACGGAGACCGTATCCAGGCCAGACAAGGAACACAGCAACACCACCTCTGCAACCTCTAGCTCAACCGTCACGCTGGCGGCAGCACAAACCAGGCACCAGATTCGCATCGAAAACTGCGTTGTAAATTTCACAATGAAATAAATGTAAAAACATTCTTGTTCATGTTGTTATTTTCGATTGGCAGCTGGACGGTATCGCCGTATTCACACCCTTTTGACACTTTCATAGAGGTCATTTTCAAATATTGTTTCGAGGCGAAGCCGAGAAACAATATTTGAAAAATTACCGATGTCCAAAGTTCCGTGGGGAGATAAGTCAATGACAGAGGCGAAGCCGAAGTCTGACTTATCTACCCTAGGTTAGACAGTCCAGCTGCCAAATAACATACCCGGTTGTTATCCACATATCAACCTCTGCACGTGCAGATGGAAGGTTGATACACAGAAAATCAACCTGCCAGAACAATGGACATAACATACCCTAGTGGTGTAAGATCGGGAATTGGGAGTCCCACAGGGCAGTACCTTTAGCATAAAATCAACAGACTTGCTACAGTATTAAATGAAAATACCGTTGGTTCATTATTTATCATGGTGTATCATGGTGCAATTGGTGTAAATCGGAATACTGTTGAGACAATTACAACTTTGAATCAATAAAATACATAACATAGTCACGGCAGAAACTACTGACGGTCTAGGCGTCTGACTTTGTGTGCTGGCGATTAGGTGTCTGACTCTGAGGGTGTGGGTTTGAATCCCGGATGGGACTCAACCCAACAAAAGTTCTAGAATCTGTACTTTACTAAGTAAGTGTAATCCCAAATATAACATATATTACATTTGACCTTTTCTAAATGGCATTGTGTATTTCACAGCTTTCGGCCGTGGGAGCCGTGCCAATTAACACTTATCCATATATTTGTTTATAATCCATATACAATCATACAGTTTTGTTCCCCAATAAGTTTACCCTTAAATTGAGTATCCCTTATTTTAGTAACAGAACAATCAAATCGCGCTGGCTTGTTGTCGTTTATAAACATTGCTGTTGGTACAAACCACTCAAGCAGCGCCTCACATAGTCTAATCTCCCCACAGTGCCTCACATAGTCGATTATACTCACTTTAATTTAACCTCGACCCCAAAACCTAACCCATTCCGTCGTTCATGAACACTGCAACACATTTTAAACTGCGCCGTTAACACAGAGTGGCACTGAGCGAGATGAAAATCAGCTCTGACCATGGGGGTAATGGCGCAGGACAACACGATTGATGGAATTGAACTAGTAATCCCGAAGTCATTTGTTTGAATGTATGCTTTCCAATTCAGTCAGGTTGATTAACTAACAGCAGCAGATCTGTCGACGTTGATATTTGTTGTCACTGTCAATGGCGTTCTGATATGTCAACAGTGGGGAGGATTATTCTTTATTCAGACTCGCAGTTCGTGTAGTTAATGTTGTACATAGCATTTCAAGTGTTCAAAAGTATGAGGTGAATCAGGGGTTTGGTCTAACCAAATACCTGACTCATTAGGTCAGTAAGCAAGCAAGTAATATACTCTTTAAAAAAGTAGGGGAACTTCATTTCTAATTTACGATTGAAATGGACATATCGGAGTTAATCAATGTTGATATGATAATAATGAATCTTTTGAGAGTGTATCCCCACTTGCACTTCCTTATGACCATAGTTGTTTGTACAGTAAGCGGTCTTGAAAGATGATTGGTGTACGACGTGAAATTTGCATGTGTACGATTTTCATTTTCAAACAATAAAACCCGGCTGGAAACAAACACTAACAGCTGTGTGATAGAAGATGATTGTCAAAATTAATGGTCTACAGTGATTTATCGACCTTCTTGAAAAACGCCAAAATCATGAATGACACCCCATGCAGGTGCATTGGGCTACTACGTTCTGCACGTGCGTCACATGGGTTGTGTTTAGGAGTGGTGATGGTGGTGCGTTCATGAGATGTCCGTCTTTGAAAAGTTTGTTATCGCTTATACTTTCATCCAAATTGACAGTTCAAGTTCCCCTTCTGTGTTTAAGAATATACAAAACACGAGGTAAACGCCAGAACATAGCCAGCCACGATTATCCTCCCAAACAGCTTCCATTGCGCGTAAAAGGCAAAATAGGGTGGGTGGGTGGATGGATCATAAGTGACGACACAAAGTGCTGCCCTACCAGTACACATGCACATGCCCTCGCACGTGTACAAACATCATTGTTTGTCGCCTGACAAAACGCAATAGTATATGTTGTGGACCAGAAAATCTTCGCAACACAATGTATAATTTTATTGAAATTGAACATGATATATTGACTTTTAATCTCGTCTGTGACAAGAATACGTTGCTTTTAAACTAAGATACACATTTTTGAAAAGAGGTCGTTTCACGGTGGGGACTGTTATAAGGTTTCTAACCAATAGTTTCTCTTGTAGATGAATTGATAAATACTCCCGAGCCTGTGATGGAACTCGGAAAACTCAAAGTCAATTGACGTCAGGTTGAACCTTTTTTGCACAAGAAACCGTTTTCAAACCCTACAGTCCCTGGTGCGGTGGCCTGGATTTGGTTGCTGGCGATCTACAGCCGAGTTTAATAAGTGTTGTTGAATAATGATTTAACATTTTGAAATGAACACTAGCTTTAATTATAACCGACCCGTGGAGATCCCGGTTAGAACTGATCTTCAGTGCCTTATGCTTGTCGTAAGAGGCGACTAACGGGATCGGGTGGTCAGGTTGACACATGTCATTGTATCCCAATTGCGTAGATCGACGCTCAAGCTGTTGATCACTGGAGTGTCTGGTCCAGACTCGATTATTTACAGACCACCGCCATATAGCTAGAATAATGCTGAGTTCGGCGTAGAACTAAATTCACTCACTTTAATTGTAATCTGTGACTATAGAGTTGTTATACTGCCCTTCGTAGGCGACTTTTCAAAAAGTATGAATATATTTCGTCTCAGTATATAACTTATTGTCGTCACGATACGGCTGAAATATTGCCAATGTGACGGAATATTTTAACTCACTCGCTCAAACCGTACATCTTCATTCAGATGTGGTTAACAAGGATTTCTTGACTTCATTAAGAATAATTGTTTAATAATGTGTGTATGATTTGATGATTCACCCTCACTTTCGTTCTCGAACCTAAAACCGTCTGTCTCTCGTGTGATAAGGTCAATACCAGAACATATATATAATTACTAAACCTTTTCCATAATCAGTAAGAGTCAATTAATTCATAAGAATGTGTTTATGAATCACTCTCACGTAATACTGATAGCACAGTATGTATTCGTTGCAAGCATGTTATGGAAGTTATTTTTGTAATATGACATCACAAAATTCACCATTATTTTATGTGTGGGCAGAATCTTCATTATGTTTGTTGAAAGGTTTCTTTGTCGACATAACGCAAATGCTGGCTTAAATGTTTGCATTACGATAATTGCAGGTTTTACTGTATTGTATCCTTCACTCTCACGCAGTCAGATCAATTTGCGTCACATCACCGTCACTTACACGTCTACAGCTATGTAGACTCAATTATTGATTGGCGTATAAGGCTATAATAGGTGGACATACACTGTAGTACAATACTCTCCTGCGGTTCAAGCTATTTTTTTTCATTGGATTGGGACAAGGTTTTGAGCAGTGAAAATGGTCTTTGACATCATATGTGTGGTTTTGCTATATATGTCAAGACACCCGGTGTCATCTCAAGTGGACACTTTAGGTACTCGGAGGGACGAAGTTTTAAGCAGAATCGACAAATATTCCCCACCACTCTCAGATCCTGGTGCAAGCATTGATGTGAACATGACCTTCACGCTCTTGACGGTTGCGGATCTGGATTCCAAACAACAAGTCCTGACTGTGACGGGTTCCCTTACACTCAGCTGGCATGATACTCGTGTCGCCTGGAATGGATCTGAGAGTTCCGGGATCTCCTTCGTCGAGCTGGAGGAACATGACATCTGGCGACCTAGAATTGTTTTAGCCAACAGTGTCGACAATATGGACCCGATACAGAGCAAGAATCCAGTGATACTCTACCACACAGGACGTTACCGTTGGGAACGTAAGGCGATCTTCAGAGTCAGGTGCAAAATTGATATATCACTTTACCCCTTTGATACACAGTTCTGTCGACTGATGTTTGCCCCTGCGTTCGGTTACATGTTAAACATAACCATTCAGGACACAATCATCAGACAATCTGTTCTTTATGACAATAATGCTGAGTATATTGTGCAGAATATTACACAGGACATATTTCAATTGGATGATGGTATGTATGCAGCAGTAGGAGTATCTTTGATGAGAGAACCCACATTTTACATCATAACCGTTATCATTCCAATTATGTTGATGTCTCTCTTAAACCCCTTTGTGTTCCTGATCCCAGCGCGATCTGGGGAGAAA
Source organism: Haliotis rubra (assembly GCF_003918875.1). Classification (NCBI taxonomy): domain Eukaryota; kingdom Metazoa; phylum Mollusca; class Gastropoda; order Lepetellida; family Haliotidae; genus Haliotis; species Haliotis rubra. The sequence goes on from NW_025765276.1 coordinate 159,818, forward strand.
CTGGGATTTATAATGGCAGTGTTTGTGTCCCACACTATGTTCCTTACCATAATGCGTGAATCGGTTCCACCATCGATTTCAAATCTCACAAGATTTCTCATAGCAATAGAGGTTCAAACATTCTTGACAATTCTGGCTTCTATTCTTGTGATTGCAATCCATCATCGCAAGGAAAGAGCAGAGGAATTGAGAGATCGTAAAAAAAGCATTTCCAAAGATGATGATGATCCCCTGGAAAAGAAGCGACCAAGGAGGTGTTGCAGGTGCTCTTCCTTGGAAAGATGTCTTGACGGTGTATCCTTTGTGATATCACTGTCTTTGTCATGTGCAGCATGTATGTTACTGACACGGGGAGTGGACCTGGGAGGGCTATAAAATATAATCATGATCACAATAAGACCATGAAGAACATTTCGTCTGTGGACATACAGACTGTTTATTCTACCACAATTAAAAATGATTTTATATGATATAAAGAAAACATCTCCGTTTTCGTCGCACTGTTAATAAAAAAATGTAATTTATTAGTAACATATAATTAGTTCCTGCTGTTAATGTTTTCAGAACTGGATTTAATTAATAAATACATTAAAGTTATCCTTTTTACTGTTGTTGTTGTTGTTTAACGTCGTCTTCAGCAATACTCCTGCTATATTTCTAAATAATGTAATCTGGAACAGACAATCTGGACAATAGCAGGAGCACACATGTAGATCTTCGCAAATGGGATACAATGACATGTGTCAACCAAGTCGGTGAGCCTGACGATTCAATCCCCTTAATCGTCTCTTACGACAAGCATGGGTTGATGAAGATCAATTCTAACCCGGATCTATACAGGCATTCCTTAGGAATAATGTTTGGAAGCCATAATTATGAGAGGTCCCAAAAAGGAAAGTGATCCGTTGTTTCATGGAATGTTCTCTGCTACGTCTCATGATGGAACAGGTGTGGGTGGGTGCAAGAGGTAAAGGGGCACGGGCGACCGAGTGTTCTAAGACACCACACATTACAGAATAGGCTTCCCTACATCAGTATGTATGGTATCATACTATTCTATTCAGGCAACAAATGAATTTGGCGAAGTCATTTGAGATACACTAGGGTTGCTCCCCTTTGTTAGACCGCCGTATGATGGGCTTGCCCTGATAATGCTACTTGTTTTGTCAACGCGATAAACCCGTGATTGTGAGCTTCTTCTTTTATTATTATTATAGGATATGTATATAGCGCACATATCCTCGCAACTAGTGCATGCTCAAGGCGCTGGTATTTTTTCCCTCGATGATTGGATGTCAACCTCAACGGCACATCGTATTATCAATCTCAACTCCCTGGGGAGTATACAACTCTTGCAGCCACTAGGCGCACCGAGTTATTGTGGCATTCCTATCCTAACGAGGTACCCATTCACAGCTGGGTGGACTGGGGCTCATAGTCACAGTACTTTGTCAAAGTTCACTGCACGTTGGTGTACCCGCAACTAGGTGTTGGCACGTATTCATGTGGCCACCATCTGGTCATATACCAACGGATTCGTGGGTTCTTTTAAGTGAACATGGTTGTGTACTGTACACTAGGGGTTGTGACAACACTGAAAGAGTCTGCACACAAAGTTGACAAAAAGGTTTTTACACCCCGTCACGGGTGGGCTCGATCCTGACACCTCAACCTCGCTGGATCACGAGCCTTGCGCCTTAACCAGGTCGCCCACCGCGCCCAAAGTATAAATACACAAAGCCATTTAGAAAGTGGTCAAATGTAACAAATGTTAAATTTGGGATTTCACATTCTTAGTTAAGTACAGATTCTAGTACATTTTTGGGGTTAAATCCCATCCGGGATTCGAACCTACACCATCGGAGTCAGGCACCTAATGCTACATGTGACCACTTTCTAAATGGCGTTGTGTAGTAAACGACTTAGACATTCTGAGCCTTCCCTTTATAAATGACATTCTGCAATGTTCTGAGTACCATTTTGTCATCATCGGTTATCATGACAGTTCAAGCAAAACATTACCATCCCGTCCATTGAAATCAGTACGTATTACTTTGAACTCTGAAAACACTAAATTATATTTTGAATTATAGAGATAATATCATTATTGTGTCAGGCCGCAGACTTGGTTGATACATTTGACATCAACGTATACTCTTGCAAAAGGTTGGGGATTTCATTTTTAATTTACGATTGAAAACATTGGGAGACATGTCGGAGTCAAGCAATGTTGATATGATAATAATGGTACTAGAGTTTGTCCTTTACTACGTACAATATGTCAACAGTAGAACAATCGCAATACAGGAAGCGGCTGTGGATAATAGGCTTATTTGCATTTGTGAAACAAGTAATTCTGAAAGAAAGAATCCTGTATACATTTTTAGGAATATTCGAGCAATATCACGGCGGGGAATACCAGAAATGGGCTGCACAGATGATCAAATGGGTAGACTGCAGTGACAATCATGCATCTGATTTTGACGATGACCCCCAGTTCATGTCGGTTTATACCCAGATTAAATGAGTTCAACAGGGTTATTGCTCCCAAGAGAGCCTTGCAATGAGTCGATGACCCCAACATTTTCACAAACATTGAAAATGCGAAATCCGATAACCAGTATCTGGAATATTTATACACTACATCACCGAGCAGTGGAAGTGTTATTGCTCTGTCCCTGACAAATCGATAACCCGTGACCAGACTGAAGTGGAAAGCAACTACTACTGCAACGGAACCTTTCATTTAATTCTGATAAATGTTTTATCATGCATAATAGAAGCCTATTTCCATAACGTGATGCCAAGTAGAAGACACATTTATGTTTAGGAAGCAGAGTGTTTCAGAATTAAAGTGTATTCTGTTTCAGGTAAATATTTTCTGGTGGGTGTTAGACCACTGATATGTTTGGCTTAAAAGAAAAAAACTAACAAGATGGGATAATGATTTTGGCTCTATCATTTTGATGAGTGTATCTCTGTATCTGAATTATCAGCACTTGTAAAAGCAAGCATTAAAGTCTTCGTATCTTTCATGTACTTGTATTGATATATATATCATTGATCATACAATGGATAGTGTTCTCGGCAGGATAAAGCCAACGGATATTTTCGGTATCCGTTGGGGTCATATACGGATATCGATGCAAATTAGAGAGGTCATATGCAAATTAAAATTTTAGGGACTACTTTCACAGTGTAAACAAACATGGCGTCAAGCGTCGGCGGTCGTGTCCGGATTGACGGTCGTTGTTACGGTACTGTCAATGCTTTGATCCAAGACAATTCATGTCTGGTTATGATAGATGGAATAGATTACAAAGCGGAGACAGAAATTCATAGGCTTACGAAGACACCAACATCAGTTCCCCGGCCGACTGTCAGTGTTAGCAAGAGAACGGCATAGGTGCACAATGTCACGCGAACATTAAAGCGTATTTTGTTCTTCGAAAGGTTAATTGAAGGTTTCTGAAGTTCCACGCGAGTTTGTTATTTTTCAAGCTAAGATTTGTTGACAACAATACGTGCTTTAGCATAAAGCTTACTGGGAACTAGATGACCTACCGCAGTCAACTGCGTGATCAGGAGAAAATTTATGTCACCGGGCTTGTGACGTAGCGTATTTCTCCGCACATATTTGGGACGTCATATACATTCCACAAAGTTTAGTTTCATGATTTGTAGCGTTTCAAATCGCATTTTTTTTAAATTATAAAGCAAAAATGACATTGTATGATAAATAGGTTATCACACTCGTGTCTTTTGGGATGGTTAATATCCTGCATTAGGAATAAACACTATGTATTTAGCTCGCCAAGGCACGCTAAATACAATGATTATTCCTAATGCAGGATATTGATATATTATATCTCACCCATGGAAATCAGGGTTAGCATTAGAGTCTTCGTGTATTTCATGTACACGTATTGATATATATTATATCTCACCCGTGGAAATCAAGGTTAGCATTAGTCTTCAGCAACCAATGTTCGTCATAACAGGTCACTAATTTGGAGCTAGACAGGGTCGCTGACTTCGTTTAGTGAGTGAGTTATTATTTAACGTCACATCGGCAATATTTCAGCCATATCGTGACGAAAACATATGTGACATTGAAATGGAATAGATGTATATTATAAAAATCTGTCTACGAAGGACAGTAAAATAACTAGAATATCACAATTACAACTAAAACTAGTGTGGAAAGTTAAAACTAATAGCGATATATGGACAATACAATATAAAAACTGGATACAGATCGCCAACAACTGAAGGTAGATCACCATACTAGGTACCATGGGGACTTACATTACTTTTGCTACCTGCATGGACCTGACTTGGTTACCACACGTTATCTTCTCTAACAATGTCAAACGATGGACAGTCTGGTCCAGACTCTGTACTCCGGACTGCTGTACTATCACATCAGTTTTGCATCTGACTCTGAAGATCTCCTTAATTCCATGTGTTGAAAAGTATCACTGAAAACTGGCTCTGAATCAGGTACATATTGTCAGAACTGTTGGCTGCAACTATTGTAGTTCGCCAGATGTCGTTCTCGTATCGTTTCCTGAATAGGTGATACGACCGGCATTAGGTTTACAAAGCATTTCTGTTACTCCGAATGACTTGTTCTGTTAACGCACAAATGACGTTTCGGAGGAGTTTAAAACTTTAGGTGTTTAAACAGGTTGGGTCAAATATGGATACAAAGTCGTTCCATTTTTATATGAAGTGTACATATCTAGTGTATATCCCCCGTTCAAAATGAAAGTGACCGCCTCCGTGGTGTAGTGGTTAGAGCGTCCGCCCGGAGAGCGGAAGGTCGCGGGTTCGATCCCGGACCGCGTCATACCAAAAGACGTTAAAATATGGTACTTGTTGGTCCCTGCCTGGCGCTCGGCATTAATGGGTACAACAAGGACTGGTCGGCTCGGAGTCAGTATAGTGTGTCTGAGTGGGGTATTCATGCTTCACTGCGGCATGGTATCTCAGTGGGCTAGCACTATAAAACCAGCTTCAGTCTTGGCTAGTACAAGCAGCCGTACATACACACGCATGCACGTCATCATATAGCGAAATATTCTCAAGCACGACATTAAACCCAATTTCACCTCACCTCATCTCAAAATGAAAGTACAGGACAAAGCAAAATCATTCGATTCATCAAGATGCGGTAATATGAAAGGAGAACTCCTGTAGAAGGCGACATACTATTGTGAAGATACGTTCCGTGAGACAGAACTCGTTTCCACTCAGATCTAATCGAACGCTCCTGTTAATGTAATGTGAGAATTGATATGTACCCTCCATTCTGACTGTGGTAATGGGATATTGACTGACACTGTTTACATTGTTTCTGTTTGATTATTGGTAATGCCCAGATAGCGATAACAAACCTTTCGAGCTGGATTGTTGATAATTGTATCGCTGACAGTGTATATGTCCATGGCAATCACTCAGTGGCAGCACTTCACAAACAGATCTGTTCCAGAACAAGTGCTTAGAATTAGTCCGTTATTGGACTACTACTTTCACATGTTTTGAGCACACATTGAGAAGGGATGACATATTGTAGCGTATATGTTTTGGTGTTTTATATGACAACACTAGTCTCTGCATTTCATATGGACACTTTAGATACTTTGAGGGATGATGTATTGAGCAGGATCGAGAAGAATTCACCGCCACTCCCTGGCCCAGTTATGGCCATTGAAGTGAATATGTCATTCTCGCTCTTCTCTGTGGTAGATTTGAATTCCAAAAGTCAAATGTTGAGTATAGCAGGTTCCCTTACAATCAAATGGCGTGATCCTCGTCTCGCATGGAATTCCTCGAAAGCTCTGGTCACTCCTTCTTGGAACTTGAGGAAAAGGATGTTTGGAGACCCAGAATTGGCTTAGCTAACAGTGCGGATTATATGGGACCTCTGAAGAGCGACAATCCAGTAATACTGTTTGACTCGGGGATACACCGATGGGAAGTAAGGGATATTTTCAGAGTCAGGTGCACGATAAATATTTCAAAGTACCCATTTGATACTCAGTTGTGTCGACTGGCATTTGCACCAACGTTTGGATACAGATTGAATGTAAACATTGGAAGAATCGTTAGATCCTGTAACTACGAGGAGAATGGTGAGTGGCGCATAGGTAATTTGACACATGAAAAACGCATTGGCGATGATGACATAGAGGAAACAGATATCAAAATTCAAATGGATAGAAAACAATCATTTTATATCATAAACATAATCATCCCTATCTCTTTGATGTCCCTGTTGAATCCCTCTGTGTTCCTTATCCCAGCTCGATCAGGAGAAAAACTGGGTTTTCTCATGGCGGTGTATGTGTCTCATACCATGTTCCTGAATCTCATCAATGAATCGGTGCCACCAACTTCCGACGATAATTCAAGCCTGACATTCTTTCTGACAGTAATTGAAGTGCAAGGATTCTTTACTGCTCTGGCTTCCATCTTGGTAATTGCAGTCCACCATCGCAAGGAAAAGGCAGAAGAAACAAAAACGCAGCAAATCATATCCACAAACATTGAGGAATCCGTGGAAAAGAAGCGACCAAGACGGTGTTGCCGAAACTTTTCACTTGAACGATTCCTTGACGGTGTGTTTTTTGTGATGTCATTGATGTTTTCATGTTCTGCATTTATGTTACTTGGGATGGGAACAACTGGAAAGCTGTCTTAATACAAAAGACAAAAATAGGTTCAGATGGTTATTGGAAAAGACTCCTGTGCCAAAACCTTCATGTTTGTAGTTGGCACGTGCCGTATGCGGTAGCGCCAAAGAAATTCGTATGGTGGTATTTTTCATTTTGAAATGTTCCAGGAAGGTCACTTGATCACCGAGACCCATTATTTCTGCCCACAAGATATATTATGCATACAGCTGACTTACTTGATTTCATTCATTCTTTGTGTATAAACTATCGTCTAGGATGCACACAGTGTCTACAGGCTATTGTTGTGCTTGCTATTTCCAGAAGGTTGAAACCATGGTCCCTAGTAGGGTGATCTACCTTCAGTTGCTGGCGATCTATAGCCCATTTTATGCTGTAATGTCCTAAATAGTGTATTCTTTTAAGTCACATGCTAGTTTTAAATCTTTAACTGTCATATTCTAGTTCTTTTACTCTCCTTAGCGCAGACAGTCTTTAAGATATAACATTATAAATTATTGAAATATGACCCTCTTTTAGTCACGTTATGAGTGACTATAAATTGTAACTCACTCACTCACCCAGGAGCTTGCAACAAACCAATGCCATATAGCTGGAATATTGCTGAGCACAGCAGTACACAACAAACAAACAAACGAACAGAAGCTAGCCTGCGGTATTCACAGTCTATGATTATTAGGCAATCAAACAGGTACAATTTCAAAATGTGGACAATCGACCACGTTCCGGCTGTTTGAATTCCAATGACAGGAATTAAATTGTCACAAACTTTCATCGCTGTATAACACTATCCGAAAAGTCGCTATCACATCGTGGTAATAGGCTGATGTTAAGATACAGTTGTCTATCTTCCATTTGGAATAATTCAAGGCAACTTATTATATGATTCATTAAAGAGAAAAGAACCGTACATTCAGAATTTTAATCGTACATATTCATGTTATACTTTTTAAAACTTTCCAGAAAGTATGACGTATGTTACGAGGTAGTACCTTATCTACACTTGTGCATAATAATCTGCATCACATTAAATAAGCCTACCAATTAATGTCTGCACTAATTAAGATATGCCATTAACAAGCAATTGACGTGTGCTTTCCACTTTCATCTGTCGATTGGATATTGATTTGCTCGAGGTAAGTCAATGTCATTTGCATTGTTCTGTCTATTAATATGGTGAAAATGATTATTACATTTGGAACCTTCAGTGTTATGTTAGTAAGGTTCTCTTAATGTCAGTATCACTTGCACAGATTCGAAAATGTTTGTGAAGTGATCATTTTCAGGACAAGTGTGTGTGTCAGGGTATATCATCTAGGAGTTAAATCTCAGTAGAATTATATTTTTAGTGGACACTCTCATCTATGGCATTAGGGATAGTGCCTCCAACCGGACAACATAATGACTCTGGTATATTCCCCTAGTTCAATCATTTTAATGTCGTTAAAAGTATGTAATTCTTGTTACCCTGCCTCGAGTTCAACACTAAGAAGTCAGCATTATTTGAAATATAGAACAAACTTTATGGATAACAACTTCTTTTTATTCGTACGACGTTTCGATACAGATTCTTGTACAGTTGTCCAAACGTCGTATCGACGAATCCGAAAAAGAAGTTGTTATCCATAAAGTTTGTTCTATATTGTACTTCAAACTTCTAAAATGCCACTCAAAGAAGTCACCAATTCACTGTCAGCATTACTGGCATATCAATGTCCATATCACATGTTTTGCCAACCTTGTGGGAAGTAGAATCTCAACCAAAAGAAAGTATCAATTATTACTTTGTGGACATGTTAAACAAAGCTAAGAATGAATGCTATAGGTTCTAAAGACTGCCCGCCCACACACGCAACACACACTGTCAGAAGGAAATCAATTTGGAGGAAAATAATTGTTCGTAATATAAACAGCTTTTGAAATAATCCAAAATGAGTGGAGGTTCAAGAGCAACTGGACAGAGATAGACACCCCAGTGTTTTATTCGAAATTCCAAAAAGAAACAGCGATCCTTTTAATGTGATATTGATACTGTTGAAACGTTCTATTTACAAATTTATTTACAAATTACAATTGTATCAACATTATATCCTTACACAATATGCAGAAATATTGAGTTCAAGATTCGAAATATTTTACAATTTATGCTCTTCTTTCATCAGCTTTTTCATATTGTTTATTTGTTCCAGGTGAATAAAATATTTTAGAACAGTTGTAAATAATATTACTATGTTTGAAAATGTTAAAAACACGTTGAAATAAGGCCGAAGTTAAAATCACTCATCCGTTATATCAATGTCAGCGTCAATACAGAGTTAAGTACCGCATTTCTGCCTATCACTGTTGCATGTAACACGCACAACTTTCTTAGTGACCACCTCTATTATGTCAAAGTTTATGTTGAAATAGCCAAAGGTAGTATTGTGTGAAGACATGTTGTCACACTACATGTGACCAACATTAAGTAAAAATAAGAGTTTCGCAGGACATGTGCCCCAAAGGTCATTGATCCTAACCATCCGATCCCTTTCGTCGCCTGTTACAAAAAGCATGGGATGCTGAAGACCAATCATGCTGTTGATCACTAGTTTGTCTGGTTCAGACTCGACTATTTAAAGTCACATGGCTGGAATATTACTGAGTGTCGCGTTAAACAACAAACGAACTATATTCAAACGTTGCGACAATCAGCAGTACTGATGCTCCAATGGTTAGATTGCTATGCCAATCATGTATCTCATTTCCAAAGTAACCCGGGGCGGTGGGGTAGCCTAGTGGTTAAAGCGTTGGCTCGTCACGCCATAGACCCGGGTTCGAATCCCACATGGGTACAAGTGTGTGAAGCCCATTTCTGGTGTCCCTGGCCGTGATGTTGCTGGAATATTGCTAAAAAGCGGCGTAAAACCAAACTCAGGCAGTCAGTCAGTCCAAAGTAACCCCAGTTCCTATCGGTATATTCCCGTATCAATGAGTTTAACTGGATTATTGCTCCCAAGAGCCCTGATGTTGACCCCAACATTTTCACCAACATTGAAAATGCGTAATCCCATAACCAGTATCTGGAATATTTATACACTACATCACCGAGCAGTGGAAGTGTTATTGCTCGCTCCCCTGACAAATCGATACCCCGTGACCAGACTGAAGTGGAAAGCAACTACTACTGCAACGGAACCTTTCATTTAATTCTGATAAATGTTTAATCATGCATAATAGAAGCCTATTTCCACAATGTGATGCCAAGTAAAAGAAATATGTATGTTTAGGAACCAGCGTGTTTCAGTATTTAAAGGTCACATGCAACGTAAAACACAACTTTGCAGATTCTGATAACTTTCGGTATGGACTTACCGAAACAAATCATCAAAAATGCAAATTCAACTTATACAGTTGAAAAATAACGCGATGAAAAAAACGCGCGAAATCGGAGTTCAAACGATTCACTAATTTGTCCCCAGCGCTTGGGGAAAAAGTGGTTTCAACAGCTGGGCTGCACTGCGCTGGGCTGCGCTCATAGCACATGCGCAGTGAAATAGGTTCGCGCAGCTTGGAAGCGGGTTGTCCGGTGAATACTCGGTGAAGGCTTTGGTGTGAGCTATTTTCTAATATGTTGTTGATGATATTTCACAGGTGCGAGCGTTTTATATGTTATGACAGTAGATTACCGATTTAACTGTTTATATAATTTCATTTTGTCTATTTCACCACACGTTCTTCTTACCGAGTCACTTTCTCAGTTCGATACTTAAAAGCAATGTCATTATTTAGCGTTGACAGAATTTCTAACTGTGATATAGATATGTCGTTGTCACAGACAAAACTCAATGTCTGTTTTATTGACACCTATGAGTCAGCCTGCCTGTCTGCTAATGACGATATTCAATACACAACTTCGATCACTGACCACATGCAATTTGAACTTAACACCTATCATGCTATACCCCATAAACAGAACGCATTGATTTATGGCCCGAGTTCGGTCTGTCACATTATGTAATTACACAGACAGGCAGGTGTGATACTTGTACACACCACATGTTATGATGTTTGTTGATTGCAAAATGTTATACACAAAATGTATGTATTTACAAAACCCAACATCTCTATATATATACACACAATGAGCCGTGGGGCATCTGCAAATGAACCAGCCGTTACACTTGAGTGTACACCCACCCACTCTGACTGGGTTCGGTATCCCGGCTGCTTCGTTTCTTGGGAAGTAAATTCAAGTACAAAATATTGCCCTTTTGATTTGCGATTGTACGCTTATAATGTTGTTTATACGTTTTTCATAATCAGCAATATATATTATGTCATGAATAAGTGATAATTGTGTTTTAATTATGTTTGATTTTTTTGGATGCATGTGACCTTTAAGTGTTTTCGGTTTGTGTTAGACAACCCATATGGCTGGGCATAATTCTACAACTTCGTGGAAGTTTGAGGGGTTTTATTTCAGAAAACATAAATAGCACTTTGAACAGGTATACAGGATTTTGTGATTTTGGTATGCTGGAAGTGAGGCACTGTTGTAAGAGTGTTTTCCTAGTTTGAATCCCCATTCTTGTTTCTATACCTAAACATAAGCAACACGGCATCACTGATCTCCTGCCACTGATGCCGATGGCGGCAACACTTCACTAACAAGAGGAAGAATCATTTTAGCTCATTTGATCTATCTGCAGTTATCTATTTGCACGTATGTATGGATCTATCTGCACTATATCAAATCACAGGCAAGCATCAGAGTCTTCATGCCTTTTAAATATATACAGATACATCTGATATTTGAACCACGGCGATCTGGGTCTTCAGAAACAAATATTTGCAACCTCTGTTGGACAAATCACTGATGTCAGAAGTTTAGGATTATGGTGTGTGATACAAACACTTATAAATGCAAGATTCTCTTCAGACCGTGCTAGGATCAAGAACACAAAGGGATGTAAAGGAAACGTCAAAACAATTGGAATGATAATGGTTATGATGTAAAATGTGGGTGGTCTCTTCGTGGTATTACTACTGTTGCTGAATACATACAATCATCCAAATGAAATATGTCCTGTCTCTTTAATAAACTCAGCATTATCGTCATAAACAACAGAGTGTCTGATGATTGTGTCCTGAATGGTTATGTTTAACATGTAACCGAACTCATGGGCAAACATCAGTCGACAGAACTGTGTATCAAAGGGGTAAAGTGATATATCAATTTTTCACCTGACTCTGAAGATCGCCTTACGTTCCCAACGGTAACGCCCTGTGTGGTAGAGTATCACTGGATTCTTGCTCTGTATCGGGTCCATATTGTCGACACTGTTGGCTTAAACAACTCTAGGTCGCCAGATGTCATGTTCCTCCAGCTCGAAGAAGGAGATCTCGGAACTCTCTGCCTAATAGCCTGTATAATAAATGACAGTGCCATAACAAAGAACACAAAAAGAGGTCTGTTTCTTCGGAAGAGTGTCTGTGGCATCACTTTCGTCGATTCTTTTCAGGGATTCTTCAAGGCTTTCGGACATGCTCACTTTGCAATCTTACAATTCCTCTGCTCTTTGTTTCATTGATTGCAATCACCAAAAAACATAAAAGCCAGAACAGTAAAGTAGCAGTAAATGTCTTAACCTCTATGGCTACAGGAAAAGTCGTGGATCGAACCCGATGTTGGCAGTTTAGGATTGTGGTGTGAGACACAAGCACTGGCATTATAAATCCAGTGTGTCTCACCATCGTGATGGGATTAAGAACACAAAAGCGTTTAAAAGAGGCTTCAAATCAGAAGGAATGAAAGTGATTTTAGGTAAGATGCGGTTTGCCTTTTTGAAAGATATATCAACTGTTGCTGCATACATGCAGTCATCCCAGTGAAATATATTCTGTGTATATTCTGTATATTAACATTACCGTTATAAAGAATAGATTGTCTCCTGATTGTGTCTTAAATGGTTATGTTAAACATGTAACCGATGGCAGGGAAAACGTAAGTCGACAGAACTGAGTATCAAGCAGGATAGGTGTGTGGGTGGTGGTGGAAACTATTGCATCAGTTTTGCATCTGACTCTGAAGAACGCCTTAATTCCCTGTCTGTATAATAAACGCAGCATTATCGTCATCAAGAGCAGATTGTCTGCTGTCTTGAATGGTCGCTGAATGAACGAGAAAACATCAGTCGACAGAGCTGAGCATCAAGGGGGTAAACTATTATGTAAGTTTTGCATCTGACTCTGAAGATCACCTTAAGTCCCTGTGTGTAAGAGTATCACTTGATTCTCGTCCATATTGTCAGCAATGTTAGCGGCAACAGTTCTAGTTCGCCACTTATCCTTTTTCTCTACTTCTATTTTCTGAAATAGGTGATACAATCGACATTCTATCTACCAAGCATTTCTATTACTACGGATAGAATGTCCTGTCCTGAGAATGCGATAATGACGTTTTGGGGAGTTATTATTTGAGTCATGTATAGGATACAAAACTCGTTCCATTTACATATACAGTGTACATATCAAGTTATGTCCCTCGTTCAAAAAAAAGTACACACACCGTCCATTAAGCTCCGGCAGTTTGGGGTTGGTCACCGATATTCCGGATTGGTCAAAATCCAACATGGCGGCCACGTCGCTTTTCGAGCCATTGAATGGGCAAAAGAGGTAATAAATATTCATTATTAACATTATTATAATTTCACACGTCGACAACTAAGCAGATCAATTGTTGAAATATATGTGATTTAATGACAATTGCTCTATTAAGTCCTTTGTTTCAAGTTCACACGGTTTTCAAAGAGTCATCAAATCACGTCACGATTGTCACGAATTTCATCGAAAAAATAGGAATAACGTTATAAGGAACGTGTATTATAGCTTAGTATATACTCTTTGATATCTTACCAATCAGTGCGCCAGATTCAGAGTTACCAGATTTGCTCTCAATTGTTGAAATTGTCCGTCTTGTGAGGCCGTTGAGTGGACGGATTGGTCACGCCTCCTTTTTGAGTAGTGGGCGGGTTGGGCATTTGACGGTGTACGGTTTGGTCACAGCAATTGAATGTTCTGTCATTCAATAAAAGTAGATTTATATTTCCTGAATCCCCCCAAATTGGGACTGTGAACACTGGAACCGATGTGAAATTTAGTAGGAAGAATAATTAGTGTAAATAGACTTGTTGATGTTCTGTTAATGAAATTTGTACAAGTATCTTTCTCGGAAAATGTTATTGATTGATAAATGACAATTAAAACAAAGACACATAGATGCTGTTTTTGAGGACGTTTAAATTGTTGTTTCCGTTGATATGTGACAGTGAATCTAGTCTAGTCTATCCTGAGAAAGTATAAGAGATAGATCATTGAAAATTGTTCTTCCAATGGTGAGTGTTTTTTGTCTCTGGATGAATCTGTCCATGAGCTTGACCGTCCCACAAATATGTCGAAGCTTTGTAGTACATGCGGCAGAACATTTAAATCCGTTAGTCAGTTGCGTCATCACCAACTGAATGCGCACGAGGACAAAGGACAATACAAGTGTCCTACTTGTGGCAAGACTTTCAATGAAAAAGAACACGTCCGGGGTCACGTTGGTAACAAGCTCTGTGAAATTCCCTGACAGGTAGTGGTCTTCTTGCAGGTTCGTTGGGTTTGGAGACATTCCTGTCCTGTCTCTTCCTTTTCCCTCTCGACCTCTCTGGCTTGTCAAACGTGTGGTCTCTGGAATTGCATGCAACTGATTAACTTCGAACATATTCAAGTAATGATTTGTATGCCCTAAAATTAGGGCATAGATTCTCAGAAATAGTTTCATTCAGTTAGGTTATATACTTTGAGATATGGCCAAGGGCAGCAAAACTGATATCTGTGCCTCTGAGCGTGGGAAAAGTTGTGGAAAGTCTCCTTAAAGTAACTGAGATAACTTTTGGTTTATGCAGTATCACAAATGTGTCTTTGAATTCACACTTCACGGTAAAAAAGGACAAGTATCTTTAGAAAAGTATTGTGACCAACCCGTACACCAACTGTTTAGAAAAAAGTGACCAACCTTGCAGTGTATGCCAAACCAGCCTGATAGCATTGACCGGCGTTGGAAAACGCATTTCTACGACCAAATGCAGTAGTTTGTCTCAACGATACCCTATTCCACATGTAGCAGAGAGTTTCCCCTACAATTATGCGTGGTGACAGTTTCCAACTGTCGCTCGTTATCAAGAAAGAAGCAATAATATACCAATTTGTGTGGGAATCTGAAATTCAACACGAAAAACCTGACAATTTATCTATGATAATGCACATAATAGCTTGAGTTCATAGAATCGTATGATGGCAAAGTATTCCAATGAATGATGTAAACCATAGCTGGCATTTAAAAAAAACACATTGGCATTAAAAACAAACTCCCTGGAAAAAAAACGGGTGGTAGTCTCCGAGTGGCCGCCATGTTGGATTTTGACCAATCCAGAATATCGGTGCCAAACCCCAAACTGCCGGAGCTCAGTGGTCGCTGTGGTACAGGACAAAGCACATTATTCGATTCATCAAGATAATATGTAAGTCCTGTAAACAGGCGGCATTGTGAAGCTCCGTGAGACATGATAACATATGTTTTCAATCAGATCTAATCCAAAGCTCCTATTAATGTAATATGAGAACTGACATGTACTCTCCACTCTGACTGTGGTAATGGGACATTGATTTACACAGGATTGCGCAATGACAGTTCCATTGTTGTTTCTGTTAATGCCTAGATAGCGATGACAAACTTTTTGAGCTGCAATGTTGACAATTGTGTCGCTGTTTATTTCCATGGCAGTCATTCAGCGGCAGCACTTCTCAAACGGTTTTGAACGGATTAGAAATTGGTCAGTTATTGGGCTTCAATTTTCACAGGATTTTGACCACACGTTGAGAAGGGAGTTTGAAGAGTGTTAAAATGACATATTGTAACGTATATGTTTTGGTGTGTTATATGACAACACTCGCTTCTGCATTTCAAGTGGACACTTTAGATGCTTTGCGGGATGATGTATTGAGCAGGATCGAGCAGAATTCACCGCCACACCCTGGCCCTGGTATGGCCATTGAAGTGAATATGTCATTCTCGCTCTTCTCTGTGGTAGATTTGAATTCCAAAAGTCAAATGTTGACTGTGGCCGGTTCCCTTACAATCAAATGGCATGATCCTCGTCTCGCATGGAATTCCTCCGAAAGCTCTGGTCACTCCTTCTTGGAACTTGAGGAAAAGGATGTTTGGAGACCCAGAATTGGCTTAGCTAACAGTGCGGAATATATGGGACCTCTGAAGAGCGACAATCCGGTAATAGTGTTTGACTCGGGGATACACCGATGGGAAGTAAGGGATATTTTCAGAGTCAGGTGCAAGATAAATATTTCAACGTACCCATTTGATACTCAGTTGTGTCGACTGACGTTTGTCCCAACGTTTGGATACAGATTGAACGTAAACATTGGAAGAATCGTTAGATCCTGTAACTACGAGGAGAATGGTGAGTGGCGCATAGGTAATTTGAAACATGAAAAACGCATTGGCGATGATGACATAGAGGAAACAGATATCAAAATTCAAATGGATAGAAAATCAATTTACTATATGATGACCATAATCATCCCAATCTCGCTGATGTCCCTGTTGAATCCCTCTGTGTTCCTTATCCCAGCTCGATCAGGAGAAAAACTGGGTTTTCTCATGGCTGTGTATGTGTCTCATACCATGTTCCTGAATCTCATCAATGAATCAGTGCCACCAACGTCCGACGATACTTCAAGCCTGACATTCTTTCTGACAATAATTGAAGTTCAAGGATTCTTTACTGTTCTGGCTTCTATCTTGGTG
The DNA here is from genome assembly GCF_003918875.1 of Haliotis rubra. Classification (NCBI taxonomy): domain Eukaryota; kingdom Metazoa; phylum Mollusca; class Gastropoda; order Lepetellida; family Haliotidae; genus Haliotis; species Haliotis rubra. The sequence continues at coordinate 176,363 of NW_025765276.1, forward strand.
ATTGCAGTCCATCATCGCAAAGAAAATGCAGAAGAAACAAAAACTCGGCAGGTGACCATATCCACAAACATTGAGGAATCCTCGGAAAAGAAGCGACCAAGACGGTGTTGCCGCAACTTTTCATTTGAACGATTCCTTGACGGTGTGTTCTTTGTGATGTCATTGACGTTGTCATGTTATGCATTTATCTCACTTCAAGTAGGAAACACTGGAACGTCTCAAAACATGGCTTCTTAGCGGTTGTTATCAGACACAAATGATCAGTTCTTGACGACAAATATCCCATGCAGAAAATTTCACGTTTGTAAAACTCTAACACTAACACACATCCGATAGTTTCCCACGTGCCGTGCGCTTTAGTGACACACAACTTCGTATGGTGTCATTCCCCATTTTGTTATGTTCAAGGAAGTTCGATTAATCTCTGTGGACCAATTGTTCTGTTCATCATATTTATTCTGCATACAAGTGATTTATTTACATTCATTGTTTGTGTATGAACTAGCGATGTTTACAGGCTATTGTCATGCCTGATTGTGGTCTTCACTACGTTCAGATTTCACATTCGTGGTCTTCACTACGTTCAGATTTCACACTCGTGGTCTTCACTACGTTCAGATTTCACATTCTTGGATAAGCAGACTATAAAACAGGCACATTCAGGAAACTGTGAACAAATGATCACGTTCCGTCTGTTTGAATGCCAACGACTAGAAAACAGGAGCCGGACCAAGGCTCGACTTGAACGGGGAATTTATTTGCTACAAACTTTCATCAGCCCACTGGAGTATGCGCTACACAGCAGACGATCCGAAATCGTGTACTTGAGCTCATCACAATGTTCGAGGGCCTCATGGTTTGAAGCCAAATTTTTGCCAACAGACGTCAGCTGTACACGACATGGAATCTTTGACTAGGATAATCATCTTTGGTCACGTTTCGCATGGTCAATGTTTGCACATCTTTGATGGACGTGGGCGTTTCTGGCGATGTCAACATGAACATGATGTCAATGCCGACCATCAAAGATTAGGCTGTGAATCGGTAATTGTCCATTCAATATTATGTAAGGAAGGGGAAGTGGACAGTACTATCGTGACATTGTGCAATTCGTATTGTGCAAGATGTTCGGGTCGGCCTATTTGTCTTTCAGGACGACAACGCCCACCCTTACCGTCCTGCAAGATCTTTGATGAATAACATGTATGGTTACTGCTCACTGTTTGTCTAAGAGTAATGTGTTTCATTTTCGTTTACTATGACCTTAAACTATCTGCAGAAACTAATATGTTCTACAGTTTGAACCTTACGTTTTCAGAAGAATCTCCTACATTTAAAGAGTAAAGACTGTCATCAGCAAGAATAATGTGGCGGTTGGGTAGCCCAGTGGTTAAAGCGTTCGCTCGTCAGGCCGAAGACACTGGTTCGATTCCCCACTTGTGCACAATGTGTGAAGCCCATTTCTGGTGTTCCCGGCCGTGATATTGATGGAATATTGCTAAAATCGGCGTACAACCTTACTCACTCACTCAATCAATCACTCACTCAGTAAATATTATGTAAAATAACTAAATTGTTTGAATGGCATATTTCAGAAGATCAGGATGACCAAGTATGCAAACAAATTACAGCTGGCACGTTTACAGCATCAAATATCTGATTATGATATAATTCATAAATGTAACATATGTTATATTTGGGATTACACTTTCTTAGTAAAGTACAGATTCTAGTACCTTTGTTGGGTTGAGTCCCATCCGGAATTCGAACCCACACCCTCAGAGTCAGGCACCTAATCGCCAGCACATAAAGTCAGACGCCTAGACAGCTCAGCCACCGCGGCTTCCACAAAGAAAGTATTATCCCTTATATTAACATATGTTACATTTAACCACTTTCTATAATGGCATTGCTTATTTCATATACATAAATATTTTATCTACTTGACTTGGTACTACACATGGCAGTTCTTATTCATTCAGTGTGCGAATGATTTGACAGATATGAAATCAAAATCTGGGAGATTTCTTTATAACAAATGAACCGGTGAAGATCCAGGTTAGAATTGATATTCAGTAACCCATGCTTGTCGTAAGAGGCGACTAACGGGATCGGGTGGTCAGGCTCGCTGACTTGGTTGACACATGTCATCGTATCCCAATTGCGTAGAATGATGCTCATGATATCTATCACTGGATTGTCTGGTCCAGACTCGATTATTTACAGATCGCCACCATATAGCTGGAATATTGCTGCGTGCGGCATAAAACTAAACTCACTCTAAATACCGAGGCTGGACATTCCAAGGAATGGCATTACGAGCAAATCTATGCTCAGTTGACACAATTAAGTTAAGCTCCGGCTGGTGTTTGAAACGGTATTCACCCTTGCAAACAAAGACATATCATGAAAACGAGGAAGCGTTCATAGAAACCAACTGTTTTTAATAACAATGTTGAGCTGGGATAAACAACAAAGGCATGTTGCTGATGACATCACATATGCGATTGGCACGAATAAACGTCACAAATATTCAGTTGAACCACACGGGTTTGCCCAGCCGTCAACCCATCAAAAAATTAAAATTAAAATAGGAGCGTGAAAGTGATTTTCATTTGGTTTTAGGTGCAACATGCTCGAGTTTAGTGTCTGGTCGTCGCTCAGTATTCTCAGTTCGTGGCCTAAATCATAAGCTGACCATTATCCCGCAAACAAATTACACACATCATCAATCACTTCAGTCATTGTTTTAAAAACAACAACCACATATCCAAACTGTCGCAGTAAAACGAACCTGGGGAAATATTCTAGGTTGAATCTTCCTCCTTAGTCTGTCATACAGACCCTGAAGCAAATCTCCTTAGTCTGTCATACAGACCCTGAAGCAAATCTCCTTAGTCTGTCATACAGACCCTGAAGCAAATCTCCTTAGTCTGTCATACAGACCCTGAAGCAAATCTCCTTAGTCTGTCATACAGACCCTGAAGCAAATCTCCTTAGTCTGTCATACAGACCCTGAAGCAAATCTCCTTAGTCTGGCATACAGACCCTGAAGTAAATCTCCTTAGTCTGGCACACAGACCCTGAAGCAAATCTCCTTAGTCTGCCATACAGACCCTGAAGCAAATCTCCTTAGTCTGTCATACAGACCCTGAAGCAAATCTCCTTAGTCTGTCATACAGACCCTGAAGCCAATATTTCCACGCAAGCCCACGCAAGTCTAGAAAATGTGGCAAGTCTACATTTCCACTGCAGAAAATGAGGAAAGTCTCAGGGCTCCTTTCATTATATATTTTTTTTTTACTATTAGTTTTTTTTTCTGTAAAATATGTTCATTTCAGAGACTAGCTGTCAGTCTACTGCCCCCTTTACTTGACACTCAACCAAAACAGCTGGCCGTAGCCGCACTATCTGAGGTGAGCTTTCTCTAAACAATCACGCTGTTTCCACCTATCCTATCTCACAGGTACACCACGTGCATCAAACAATTCGAGTAATGTTTTAACATCAAGTTTAACTCGTATTCATCCATTTTCTCATAATAAATTAATGGCTGAATAAAAAGTACCATTTGTTTTATCTGATAATTCAAAAGCTTATGATGTACTCAAGTGATCCCGACCTATGATAAAAAACATGCCTCTTTTGGTGGAATATCTGATATTGTTGAATATAATCACCGTGAAACACACTGTGGTTCCTAAATATATGTGTTTATAATACTCAGCACCGCATTGTGGACATAGCCTTCTATGATGCATGACAAAACATTTAGCTTCATTAAATGAAAGGTTCCATTGCGGGGGTTGTTGTATACTCTCCTCTTTAATTTGGTCCTCGGATATTGATTTTTGCTCTATAGATCAATAATAGCGGCAACGCATATGCGTCGATGGGGAACAGCTAATTGGGGAAATCTAAAACAACATCACACTCAACGCTTAATCCAGGGTAATTAACGCATACACAATAAGCTAAATAAACGCAGAATTCACACGGACAGCAATGAGCGGAGTTCAAGCTCGGACATAATGCGATGAGCCGAACAACAGCTCAACCTCTACAACAGCTCAACCTCAACAAAAGCCCAACCTCAACAAAAGCCCAACCTCAACAAAAGCCCAACCCAGCAACAGCTCAACCTCAACAACAGCTGAACTTAAACAAAACCCCAACCCAGCAACAGCTCAACCTCAACAACAGCCCAACCCAACAACAGCTCAACCTCAACAACAGCTCAACCACAATAACAGCACAACCCACCAACAGCACAACCCAACAACAGCACAACCTCAACAACAGCACAACCACAATAACAGCCCAACCCACCAACAGCACAACCTCAACAACAGCTCAACCTCAACAACAGCTCAACCTCAACAACAGCTCAACCTCAACAACAGCTCAACCTCAACAACAACCCAACTCAACAACAGCTCAACCTCAAAAAAGCCAAACCCAACAACAGCTCAACCTCAACAACAGCCCAACCCAACAACAGCTTAACCTCAACAACAGCTCAACCACAATAACAGCCCAACCCACCAACAGCCCAACCCAACAACAGCTTAACCTCAACAACAGCTTAACCTCAACAACAGCTCAACCACAATAACAGCCCAACCCACCAACAGCCCAACCCAACAACAGCTTAACCTCAACAACAGCTCAACCTCAACAACAGCCCAACCCAACAACAGCTTAACCTCAACAACAGCCCAACCCACCAACAGCCCAACCCACCAACAGCACAACCTCAACAACAGCTCAACCTCAACAACAGCTCAACCTCAACAAAAGCCCAACCTCAACAAAAGCCCAACCTCAACAAAAGCCCAACCCAGCAACAGCTCAACCTCAACAAAAGCCCAACCCAACAACAGCTCAACCTCAACAACAGCTCAACCACAATAACAGCCCAACCCACCAACAGCACAACCCACCAACAGCACAACCTCAACAACAGCTCAACCCCAACAACAGCCCAACCTCAACAACAGCACAACCCAACAACAGCACAACCTCAACAACAGCTCAACCTCAACAACAGCCCAACCCACCAACAGCACAACTTCAACAACAGCTCAACCTCAACAACAGTTCAACCCAACAACAGCTCAACCTCAACAACAGCTCAACCTCAACAACAGCTCAACCTCAACAACAACCCAACTCAACAACAGCCCAACCCACCAACAGCACAACCTCAACAACAGCTCAACCTCAACAACAGCTCAACCTCAACAAAAGCCCAACCTCAACAAAAGCCCAACCTCAACAAAAGCCCAACCCAGCAACAGCTCAACCTCAACAACAGCTGAACTTAAACAAAAGCCCAACCCAGCAACAGCTCAACCTCAACAAAAGCCCAACCCAACAACAGCTCAACCTCAACAACAGCTCAACCACAATAACAGCCCAACCCACCAACAGCCCAACCCACCAACAGCACAACCTCAACAACAGCTCAACCTCAACAACATCTCAACCTCAACAAAAGCCCAACCCAACAACAGCTCAACCTCAACAACAGCCCAACCCAACAAAAGCTTAACCTCAACAACAGCTCAACCACAATAACAGCCCAACCCACCAACAGCACAACCCACCAACAGCACAACCTCAACAACAGCTCAACCTCAACAACAGCTCAACCTCAACAAAAGCCCAACCTCAACAAAAGCCCAACCTCAACAAAAGCCCAACCCAGCAACAGCTCAACCTCAACAACAGCTGAACTTAAACAAAAGCCCAACCCAGCAACAGCTCAACCTCAACAAAAGCCCAACCCAACAACAGCTCAACCTCAACAACAGCTCAACCACAATAACAGCCCAACCCACCAACAGCCCAACCCACCAACAGCACAACCTCAACAACAGCTCAACCTCAACAACAGCTCAACCTCAACAAAAGCCCAACCTCAACAAAAGCCCAACCTCAACAACAGCACAACCCAACAACAGCACAACCTCAACAACAGCTCAACCTCAACAACAGCCCAACCCACCAACAGCACAACTTCAACAACAGCTCAACCTCAACAACAGTTCAACCCAACAACAGCCCAACCTCAACAACAGCTCAACCTCAACAACAGCTCAACCCAACAACAGCTCAACCTCAACAACAGCTCAACCTCAACAACAACCCATCCCAACAACAGCTCAACCTCAACAACAGCTCAACCCAACAACAGCTCAACCTCAACAACAGCTCAACCTCAACAACAGCTCAACCTCAACAACAGCTCAACCTCAACAACAACCCAACCCAACAACAGCTCAACCTCAACAACAGCTCAACCTCAACAACAGCTCAACCCAACAACAGCTCAACCTCAACAACAGCTCAACCTCAACAACAGCTCAACCTCAACAACAGCTCAACCTCAACAACAACCCATCCCAACAACAGCTCAACCTCAACAACAGCTCAACCTCAACAACAGCTCAACCTCAACAACAACCCAACCCAACAACAGCTCAACCTCAACAAAAGCCCAACCCAACAACAGCTCAACATCAACAACAGCCCAACCCAACAACAGCTCAACCTCAACAACAGCTCAACCTCGGAGTTTCCGAGGAGCAGCACATCCTGCTCGTGATCATCCTCACACCGGAATGTCGGACTGACTAGTGAGTTTAGTTTTACGCCGCACTCAGCAATATTCCGGCTATATCTCGGCGGTCTGTAAAATAATCGAGTCTGGACCAAACAATCTAGTGATCCACAGCGTAAGCATCGATCTACGATAACATGCGTCAACCTAGTCAGTAAGCCTGACCACCCGATCCCGTCAGTCGCCTCTTACGACAAGCATGGGTTACTGAAGATCGATTCACAGGTCTCCGTGTTGACTAACATAGCCGGAGAAGTCTAAACATAATACAGTGATAGACAGCAATTGTCAGACCAAGAGATAACTATGAGCAAACGAATAGGCAGGGCGAAGGGTAGTCTAGTGGTTAAAGCGTTAGCTCGTCACGTCTAAGACCCGAGATCGATTCCCAGCATGGGTACAATTTGTTCAGCCCATTTGTGATGTCCCCCGTGATATTGCTGGTATATTGCGGCACAATAACAAACTCACTCACTCACTCACCAAAATAGGTCAAGGCTGACACAATGACTGATCTTCATGTAATGTGATATAGCATGTGATAGTGTCATTCGCGTGTCCACTCACACAGTCGAAGGAAGGGATATATAGAGGATACTAAACGATCAGCCGTGTAATACCATTTTTTATTAAACGAGTTGATGATTTGGTATTTCATGGAAGCGAGTTTAGTATTCTGTTTATTACTCTCCAACATGAATTGATAGAAACTGTCTACAGTGTGATGACTCAGCTTTCTGCGAGTCAAGCAAGGCCTCATACCATTGTGACAGAGGTATTAGCATTGTGACGTCATATCTGTAAATCGTTATGACGTCATGCGTCTAACGGTATTACACTAGTGTAATATTGCCGTAAAAATATTACACTGCAGTATCTTCCACGGGCGAGTAATAAACGTTATATACTATGCCATTATATTTTGCATAACACTGAAACTGGTCAGGCTCGCTGAATAGGCTAACACATGTCATCGTATCCCAATTGAATAGACTGGTGCCGATCACTGGATTGTCTGGTCCAGACTCGATTATTTAGCTGGAATATTACTGAGTGCGGCGTTAAACATCAAACAAACAAATAACCCATAAACTTTCTCGTTGCTGCATATACTCACCTGGGAAATTAAGCCATACTGAATTACCTCCCTTTACTCACACGCACGAAGCTGTGTGGTATTTTACGAACGCTTCTTGAAATAGCTTTTACCTTTTTCTGGGAAGTATTTGAGAGAAGCAAAAGGTATGTTTATTTATTTTTAAGACGTATTCGGTTTGACATAAATAGACATATCTAACATCATAGGTCCTGTAACGCGCGTGTTCTTTATTGCTTATGAGTATAACACATTGGTAGTTTGATTAAGACGTATTGTATTTTAGAATATAACGACACTGATCTGCAAAACAGGAACCAGTAATGTATGTGTGGATAATTATCGTATTTTCCCTTTTGTGGGGCAGAATCTGCACTGATCTTAGCAACACTTATACTGCTCTAAAGTACACTACGCGATTCCCAACCACGGCATGTTTTAGCCAAAATGCGTACAACGAACTACTGTTACAACGAGCAAAAACTACCCCACAGCCCACTTCAAGTTTGTTATAACGGTAGTTGACTGTATTTATAACATTCAATAAATTTAACTGATCTCAGGGGGGGTATTTTGTACCGAAAATACGCAATTTGGTTTAAACAGTACAAATACTATTATCAAATGAAAAACTATTTATGCCACATTCCGTAATGTTATAAATCTATACTTATGTTGAAGCATAATTATGATTGAATCTGTAAGTAGTAAATCATACCTTATGACTGTATTTATAAGATTCAATTAAGTTTAACTTTCCGTGTATTGTTTTGAGTGCCGAAAATTCGCAATTTGTTTTCAAGAGTGCACATACTAATATTAAATCCAATACCATTTATGCCATAACGAGTAGTGTTAGGTCTTTGAATGGCATTTACAAGTGATGCTCATAAGGAAGGGAATTTTTATGGATGTCAACTTCTTCATTATGAGGAACACATATACTCCGAAACGTTGTGTTCCTCATAATAAAGAAGTTGACATCCATAAAAATTCTCTTCCTCGCGTAGTGATTCGACACGCTATTGGGAAATACAGTATGCTCAAACTAAACTTTGATTAATGAATGATATCAATAGTTTACCCTCAATAGAATACAGTTTCAGAAACTCGGTACATTACTGTAAGCCTAACTGACCGGGATATTACTGGTTTGTAAATACACTATGACAATATATTAACAAATTTCTTGTTTGCCTTGTTGCTACGTAACGCTGCTCAAAGACATACTCCATCAGTAGGACGTCCGTAGTAGCAAATATAAGCATCCGCATTAAACATTGCCACATCGTGATAACTGACTTTGGTCCGATCTTACGAGAAATTGGGTTGAGTTCAAATGAGGTTTAATGTCGTGGTTAGACAATAGGTTTTACATAGCAACTTGCATTAAAATGTGTATTTGTGAGTGTTTATGCGTATATGTTGTATAACGCCGCCAATTTCAGCAATCTCAGACTTTATGACGGCGGTCTGTAAATAGTCAGGTCTGGACCAGTCAAGCCAGTGATTGATATAATGAGCATCAATCTACACAACTGACATACTTCAGCCAAGTCAGCGAGCCTGTTCTCTCGATCACCTTTGACGTCTTAGACTTCTTTGAGTTATTATTATTTGTTGTCGTCCTTGTTGTTCAAAATATATCCTTCAGACTAATAACACTTTTTTTTTTAAATCCAGATAATACTGTAAAATGCATTGCTTAATTGTCCACAAGATGTCATGCAGAAATAGTTTGTTGCTTCTGTCAGTAACAGTATGTATTTTCTTGTCAGCTTAGACGTTTGCAAGAGTACCTCCAAAAGGTTTCATGGCTTTGCTAGCACGTTCGATAAGGAGATGTGTTACGTCTTGTGGATGGATAGGTGAGGTGAGGTGAGGTGAAATTGGATTTTACGTGGATAGATAGATGGATGCAACTTTATTGCATACATACATATACTCACAAATGTACAACCTTTGTTTATGAGGCCGACCTAATACAAATAAAAATTAGACCCACATAAACAGACTTTCGTCAATATCCTTTTTGGCCCTATTTGGTTTTAGAACAGGTAAAATGAAAACACACGATATTTTTGACCGCAATTAGTAACAAGTGATGCATAATGTGTATTGAAATGTTATTCTTACAATAAACATAATTAATTGTCTATCGGTATCTTTGAGCAATCGTACTCAGTCATGGTGTGATCTACGCCTTTTTTCATTTAAACCTGTCAATAGTTGCAAGTTCATTTTTAAAACATCCGACAACCTTCATTGAATTTTACGCCAAAACTAATTATAATAACAAATATAACGCCTAAAATGATAATTATTTTGTATTTCAAACATACCGACCTCTAGTGATATAATTGATAAATTTGGATGAGAGTTGGAAATATGCGTTGAGGCGATGATAGACGCACCCTCTGAATTATATTTTGAAATACAGCCAGGTATTGAGACTTGATAGACGCATGGAGAGATCATCAGCTTCATCTAAGACGTCTGAAAGGCCGCTTCTATATGTGTTCCCTGTTTTGGTATATTGTCCTATCCGTCTCCCAGCCCTGTCACTTTGTTTGCAACTCTTTCCCTGCTTTACGGAATTGGTCATATGATCTGATTGTGAATATCACTTATTTGCCCCCACAAGACCGAAATGCTGCATTTTGTCAGACACAAAGGCACAAAACTACAGTGTAGTAACCTTAGTGTGTCGTGCTCTCTGGCGTCTGGTTTGTCCAATTCCGTTGATGTGCACAGCGTTCCCTTCATATCATATTGTAAAGGAAACCAGTTTAAAACTTCTGTGGTAAACTGACTTAAGGTCGGGATGTCCTGAAGCAGCTGTGAAACCCAGCGTTTGTCCAATACATTGGAGTTGTACTTTGAGAAAATAATGTCCAGCCATCAGGCAAGATACAGAGAGAGAGAGAGAGAGAGAGAGAGAGAGAGAGAGAGAGAGAGAGAGAGAGAGAGAGAGAGAGAGAGAGAGAGAGAGAGAGAGAGAGAGAGAGAGAGAGAGAGAGAGAGAGAGAGAGAGAGAGAGAGAGAGAGAGAGAGAGAGATAATGTTTATTTGAGTCTCACTTTCTGTACATTGTCATAAAATGCCTGCGTTTTGTACAAAAGGTAATAGTACAGAAACCACCAGTTAGGTTATAGGAGACTATATTAAATCAATAAAAACATTGTGAACCAACAAATATCAGCACACGTATAATCGTATACATTTGAAGTAAACACGTACAGGTATGTATGCATACATACATAACATATATACAACAAACATACATACAAACAAACATATAATCACATATACGAAACAGCATACAACCGCACATAATATACGCATACACGCATACATGCATGCATGCATACATACATACATACATACATACACACACACATACATACAGACCTAATACACGTATACACACACACACACACACACATATATATACATACATACATACACACATACATACATACACACATATAAATATACATGTATTATAATCATACATTGAATACCCACATATACTAGTATGCAGAATACATCAAATACCTTTGATAACGATATGTGTGATATGTGCCATTCAAGTGTCTTTATGTTGTCCTCCAGGTTTTCCAGTTTTAACTGAAATTGATAGCGCCTTTCCTTGTCAATATAGAAGCAAAAGAACGACGGCCTGTAGATAATCGAGATGGTACAAGTCAAACCAGTGGTTGATATGAAGAACTCTATTCAAATCTCTAGAGTCACACGCAGGCCACCGATTCTGACCATCCGATCCATTAAAGACCCTAGTAAGACAAGCACGTGTTGCTGGGGATACGTGTTTAAACGGAATACGCATGGAGTGACCTGTATGAAGCTGCAACAGCAATTGTTTTTTCAAGAAGGATAGATTAGTCTTAACTAGACAGAAATATATTAATAAAATCAATTTAGCGGGATGGTAAAATATCAGTTAGTAAAATGTAAATTGTTACTTTTTGTCATACGATTTTTAAAAGTTAAAACCTAAACCTCTTCTTATGCTATTAAGTGGCGGGTGTTGTTGGAGGGAACACCATCTGTGATCACTTATTTTTAGACTAACAACTATGACATATTTTACTGAAAAAGTTATAGTAAAAAAAATATATAATGAAAAGGAGCCCTGAGACTTTCTTCATTTTCAGAAGCTGAGGAAATCTAGACTTGCCACATTTTCTAGACTTGTGTGGGCTTTCTTGGATAATTGCTTCAGGGTCTGTAATGTCTGGACTAACTTATTCTCAATGATCCATTTTACTGGTATGTCCAATGAAATGTCTGGTAACTGAGATTGACTATTCTCTGGCATTGACGTTTCACAGTTGCTACCTTAAAGTTTCCTTACCTGCATGCGGTTCGCCTGTCTCATGACTGTGATGTATCATACATACAGTATTACACGCAGTTGACAGATGTGGTATTTACCAAATGTATATTTGTTTCTTTTCAGTTAATCTTTATAGATTGCTAAATATAACACTAATATACTGAACAGCAAGATGTAAATTATCATTGCAACATGATCTGACTCAAAGATTATGTTTTTATATGAACTTCTATATTTGTTACTACTTCGGGGACGGTTTGTCTTAACGCTTCGGGGCGGTGGCGTAGTCAGTCTAAGTGGTTAAAGCGTTCGCTCGTCACGCCGAAAATCCGGGTTCGATTCCCCACATGGGTACAATGTGTAAAGCCCATTTCTGGTGTGCCCCGCCTTTATATTGCTAGAATATTGCTAAAAGCGGCGTAAACCTATACTCACTCACTCACTTAACGCTTCGGGTAAGGATGAAGTAACTCCGAAACGTCGTGTTTAACAATTAAAGAAGCTGATATTCAAAACATCTTTCACCCATGCTCATCATTTTTGAATGCCCTTCAAAGAACTTGACTAAAATAGTTTTCCCACTGTTCATACCCATATTGAGAAAAACAATCAGTATTGACCAAGTGTCGACGCTTCAGTTCCAGATGTTTTCATCATGTTTCAGAAATGGCAATAAAAGTTATGTTATATGTTAATATGAATGATAGACATCTTTCTCATTTCAACACTTGCCGGTTTTGATCTTATATCAACACAGAATGTGGGGAAAGAGTTAAAATATGCCAAAGAAGACTTTATGACGCGTTTTGCTATTCATTTAACACGAACAAGTCCCCGAATTCCCTTGATTTCGTTTGATGTCGATAAATACAGTATTACTGCTGACATGGAGTAACTCTTCCAAAACGCAGCCTTGCTCTTCATTTGCCTTTCTGTCGATGTGTTTAAAATGAAACTTTGAAATCATTGTGTAGAAATTATTGCTTGTCAACAACATGGCCAAAACGTTCCCTGTCCAAAACACGGTGTCAGTTGTTTCTCAATAAAACCATTTTATTTTTCATATAAATTGACATTTATCAAAGCCAAAAAAGACTTTATAATACTTTGCCCATTCATAGACTTCGACTATCTCTCCTGATTAAAACTCTTAACGCATTTCAAAATGGCCACCAAACAGCTTTATGTTTAGCTGAAAGAATGTCATAACGTTGATACCCGCCGACAACAATACTGCTGATGGTGACAACCTTCTTCCACGATAGTTCCTCTGATCATCATATCCTTGATGAAAAGTGTACCACGACCCTAAACATGATCCCATTCCACACAACTCTCCTCATCCTCACTGCGCATGCCCGGCGTACCTCGGCGCCTGGTATCGCCAGCAGGTGAAGAAGGTATCCATTATCCACCTTTAACCCTCATCTTCCCCCAGCCCTGCGTTCCCCGAGCTGTTTTTGCTCACGGTGAATGATTCCCCGGCCTCTCGCCGTCGTCAGTACGTCATCAGCTGCACATGCGTGGCCGTCGTTCTGCAATTTGTTGTGTATTCTGTATCTCAAAAGCGCTGCCCTACATCCACAACAAATGATGTGATGACAGCAGGACGGTTTACGCACATCAGTTGCTTGAGCTTGTATTTCACCAAGGCACAGATGTGATAATTTCCTCAGACCCGATCGCGCACAAATCTTACAAGTAACCAAAAAGATATTTTTTTCTTGTTTCGATGACACGAGGACATTCTCAGCTCCCTGAGGAACCCGCTGATAACCCAAGCTCCTTCCTCCTCCCCACTGATGACGGTTTCTCTCTACGAAACATGCCGCCACCATTGTACTTCTTTGATGCATGTCATCAGACAAGCTTCGCAATATGCTAAATATTTACCACTTGTGAAATGCTTCAACCTTTCTGAAGAAAGATGTGCCATATAATATGGTTTCAAAATAATTTCGAAACAATAACAGTGATGGCTGAAAGGGGACTATACCAAATGGTATTTGTTTTTAAGTGAAACACATGTCTGCAGGATATAGAAAACAATATTTCTATCACATCGTCATACAATACAAGCCATTTTTTCTGTTCACAAGATGATAAACAGTTTTGTTTAATATGTCTAAAAGTAATATATAACACAACATATATATTAAAACATTAATAAATGTATGACAGATGATTTTATGAGGGTCGTCGAAGATTTACAAGTGTCTATTTCTACATAAGAACCGATAATGCAGCTTGCTGTAAATAGGTTAATAACAAAGGAAATGGTCAACAGTTTCTTTCATAATCAACCTGTATTTGCAAAACTATAGTAAAGTTAATATTGAGTGAGTGAGTGAGTTAAGATTTAAAGTCACATTGGCAGTATTTCAGCCATATCGTGACTAAAACTAGTTCTAAATTCATAATACATACATATAATATATACAACCTTGTCAACGAAGGACAGTAAAACCACTATATTATCACAGATTGAGTTAAAACTAGCTAACATATATGTTTAAAAGTAGAAAATTATTTCTGGACAATACAACGTACAAATGGGCTATAGATCGCCAACAACTGAAGGTAGATCACCATACTAGGGACCATGGGGACTTACAGTGCCTTTGCTACCTGCATGGACCCTAGTTGGATTTACAGTAAAGTTAATATATTTTCCAGATACGTGTGGTAATATTCATGCTATAACTGCACCAAGAACATATTACCGGAAGATTGCGTACAAACACAAGTAATAGATCTTTGGTGTTTGTAAATGTGAGTTGGTGTGTGGGTAATACCCATGACTACGTTCATGGAACAAAATAGCACATTTCCTGTCGAAACACGGCCCTAATATAACCAATACTTGTGTCTGCGTCTCGACATAAGATTTGCTTGCGTTAGGTACTGATCCTTTAATGATATTTTGGGATGTGGGAGGGTAATATTACGTCCCAGAAGATGTCGGAAAACCCATTACGTTTCAATATTATGTCTTGTCGCTTTACATCCATTGCGACAAACAAAATATCATTTCCATTCAGCTGAGAGACAAACAACTTACAATGGAATCATGGAAAACTATTTTCCTCAAGTCAGTGTAGATTGATGATTATGAATTCTCTACAACATATGGACGTAATCTTTGTACGGCATGTATTTATCTCACATGGGGAAATGAGTTTCAGAAATATTGTTCACGTTAACGATTTAAAATTGTAAATATTACAGACAACCCGACCATGTTCCACCAGCTTAAACCTGCCACGAGTCACAAGTGAGAACCAGCATTGGACATAATCCAAGACCAGAATCTCCAGCTAACAGATCCTAGGGGCAATGCATTTATCTGCATTGTATATTCCACATTGCCAGAGTGCGAAATAGTTCCCGAATTTTGCAAGCCAGTCGGGTTAGCTATGCCGGAATGTTACTAGCCCACAAAATAATTCACTATCCCGAAATCTGAACGTGGACACTAAGCAAAACATTACCAAAAAATAGATGAGAATAAGATACTGTAGACATAACACGGTTTCATCATTAGCTGCAAATATGATAATTATTTTCATCAGGCCATAATCTTGCATGATTTAAAAGCGTGTTATAATTATAACAAGTCGGAGAGAGTGATATACATGTATTTACAAAATGACCCCATGGAAATTCACTTACAGTGGAGATTTACTGTCCCGACTGGATTTTTACTTGCCACGTGCTAGCGGGCCAGTGGTTATTTCGCACACTGAACATTGGTCAAATCACGCTGGTGCCACGTATATATTCGTGACATACTCGCAACTGGTGATCCATTATATACTCATGCCAATAATGGTTGACTAATGTACCTTGTATAATTCATTTATATCAATGCAGTTCCTGGTATATAATATGTTCTTCTATAATTGCTTGTAACATGCTATAAAACCTGATTGTAAATATACTGAGGGAAACAAATAAGGGACCACCATTTCATAGCGGTGTTCCTTTGTGTATTCTCTAATTTTCACTCACTCACTCAATACAATTCTTGTAAAGAAACTTGGAAAGGAATAAAGGAACACTTATGCTTTCCCGTTTTCCCTTTTTTGTTACCCTCGGTATATTTTAAAGACGCCTAACTAGATCTCTCTGTGACTGACTAATAAACTCCTCGTTTATTTACTCAGGTCTTGCGCCGCCATATAGCTGGAATATTGCTGAGTGCGGCGTAAAACTAAACTCACTCACTACTCAGGTCTTGTGTTGTGCGGCTTGGTAGTGCACATTGGTACCTCTGACAAGCGCGCTGATTCCCTAATCCTCGTTACAATAAAACGTTTATTGTTCTGTTGATCTGTTTATTGACATTTCCTTTCTTTTTGTTATTTTTCACGTTTGTTGTAATTTGTACAGTAATGATCTAGCTAAGTATTCGTCTGTTGACTGATGATATAAATGATCTCATGGTTTAGAGATTCAGGTTTTGTGATTTTCTGTCGGTTGGTCAGGTAGAGTAGAACTTCTGCTTAGCGAGTACGTTAGCAGTCTGTCTCACAGTCCCTGAACCACATTATTTCCCCTACTGCCAAGCCCTATCTGCAGTGCTAAAGCCCTAAATAAAGCAAGTCTAGATTTCCTCAGGTTTCTGGGCTCCTTTTCAATTTAAACGGGCCTGTTTGTTACTATCAAAATGATATATATTCAGAGACTAAGCATTAGTCTAGTACGTTAGCTACAATGAGCCTTGTTGTACACCACGATCATTTTCAATGTTTATCTAGGCAGGTGGGTGAGTGAGTATGGTTTTACGCCGCCTGTAGCAATATTTCGGCAATATCACGGCGGGGGACACCAGAAATGGGCTTCACATATTGTACCCATGTGGGGAATCGAACCCGGGTCTTCGGCGTGACGAACGAACACTGTAACCACTAGACTACCCCCACCACCCGAGTACCCATGGATGATATTGATGCACTTGCACATGATTTTATGAGCTATTTTAGGAAGCTACTTCGATGTCATAACGTGTTCTGAGTTATTTCGCAAAATGACAAAAAAACCGGTTTCATAATGACAGCCGGGGGCACCTACGTATTGGGTATGGCTGCAGATTACAGCTAAAACAACTCACTCAACGTTGGAAACACGCTGGACGGAACGACATACAGTAGGCCATGACAAAGAGTGAGTGAATGAGTTTAGTTTTACGCCGCAATATTCCATCAATATCACGGCGGGGGGACACCAGAACTGGGGTTTACACATTGTACCCACGTGGGAAATCGAACCCGGGTCTTCGGCGTGACGAGCGAACGTTTAACCACTAGGCTACCCCACTGGCCCCATGACATAGAGTTCATGGTTCTCATCAGAAACTTTCACAGTAATCAGATCATTTGGCGTCCTTTGTCACAACCGGAACTGCAAGAATGGGATATTGCGACCTGAAAGGAATGGTAGATCATACGTGTAAAACGTGTATTCTATAAATACTAAAACCGATTAAACACACAAAACCAGTCACTACAATTACCAACTACAGATATCAATATGTGTTCAGTGACGCACTGTGATGAGAATGCCGTTGTGTCTATAAATGGTCCTAATTAAATAATGTTGAAAGATAATTGGGATATTCTTTGATGATGTTGATGGTAGTGTGTGATTGAGTTTAGTTTACATAGCATCTATAAGACGTATATGTAAATAATCGAGTCTGGACCAGACAATCCAGTGATGAACAGCATGAGCATCGATCTACGTAACTGGGATACGATGACTTGTGTCAACCAAGTCAGCGCGCCTGGTACAACCTGATCTCGTTTGTCGCCTCTTACGACAAGCATGGGTTACTGAAGATCAATTCTATCCCAGATCTTCACTGGTCTATGTGGATGGAAAACAAAGAGAAATATTCCTCTGGTTGCTGACAAAGCGAATTGTGAGGATAGGCATGGCTGTAAGGACTTGACCATGTTACAAACATCACAGCAAGTCGTTTCTAAAAGATATGTTGAAATATCTATGTCTCCCCTATACAGTTCATTTCACCCGTTTTAATTATATGGAAACAACAAAACACATTACCATTAACATAAAATAAATCTGTATATTGTACGAATATACGTTTGCCTTCTGAAGACTACCATCAGAGATAACCTAACAATGGAATTTGCACACATGTAATATAGGCACACAAACTATATATAAGACATAATCCTAACAAATCCTCAGAATATAACAGTAATATTTAGGTTGCAAAGTCCATGCCTAAAACATTAAGAGTGAGTGAGTGAGTTTAGTTTTACGCCGCACTCAGCAATATTCCAGCTATATGGCGGCGGTCTGTAAATAATCGAGTCGGGACCAGACAATCCAGTGATCAACAGTATGAGCATCGATCTGCGCGATTGGGAACGGATGACATGTGTCAACCAAGTCAGCGAGCCTGACCACCCGATCCCGTCAGTCGCCTCTTACGACAAGCATGGGTTACTGGTTACGGGTTAAAACATTAGGACCGTTTAAAAGATTGACCAAGACCTTGGACACTGAAAGCCTAACCAAACAATGCTTATAACGCTCATTGAAACCTTCATGGAAGGAAAATTCTCGATTATACCTCAAGAATTGTGAAATGTAGATTGCAAAGGCTGCTGGAATACTGCATGACATAAAGTGAAAGTTGACTATTGGAAAGTTTAAACCATCCCTTTTGTCACACAGCCTTGTGAACATTTATCTCACTTCGAATATTTATGCACTGACATAAATACCAAACGTATCAAGCAGTTGTACCTTCCTCGTGTAATTCCAATTCAGGTAAGGTATCAATGACGGTGTTCATAGCATCCAGATGTAAGTATTATATAAGCAGCAGATCAAAAGATGTCAATATTGACTCTACGCAATGTTCTGGAGTACACCGGATAAAGGGGTATGGGTACAATGTCACTGGAGCGTGGCGAGACTGACATCCACACACAAACATGGCCACACGTCAGTAGGATGCACACAGAGCAGGAACTCTACACCTCAATGCTGGAGGACGATGGGACCAATATGTTGTGGTTCGTGATGACTGTAGCCCTGTCTGTAACTGTTGTTCTCTGTCCGCAATACTGTATAAATATACACATTCTTTGTATGCATTTTGATTTTAATAAGCCGTGGCTCGCAGTCAGAGTGTACATATAGTTCTGTTCTTTTCTCATCTGTTTTCTTCTCTTCTCTTCTGTTGTTTTCTTCAATGTGTGAAGCCCATTTGCTGGTGTCCCCCGCCGTGATATTGCTGGAATATTGCTAAAAGTGGCGTAAAACCATACTGAGTCATTGTTCATTCCTCTCCTAGTGATCTTTTCTTTTTTTCTTCCTTTTTTGTTTTCATTTTTTGGCAAGTTCTGTTCCATTGTGTATTTTCTGTTTTGGAATTGCATTTTAATTCTTATAGTGTAAACATACTTCTATTCTTTTCTCTTCTATCTTATCTGTCCCGTTTTCTCCCTTCTGTTTTTCTCTTGTTTCCTCTTCTGTTCTTCTCTTGTTTCCTCTTCTGTTCCTCTTCTGTTCTTCTCTTGTTTCCTCTTCTGTTCTTCTCTTGTTTCCTTTTCGGTTGGTCTTTTCGTTTCTCTTTGTTTCTTTTATTTAATTTCTGGTTTGTTATGTTCCATTCCGTCTTGTTCTCTTGTATCCTGTTCTGTTCCATGTTTCGTCAGTGGTTCACGTCCACACACTATTTCATGGGACAGGTAAATGGTTTATATTCTTGTTCATGATCAAATGCAACGATAAATGTCAAAACAATCAAATCGACAATGGTTCGGAGTCCTGTGACTTCATTCTTCGTTCGGTATCAAGTAATATTAACATAAAACTATGTGAGGTAAATGTACAAGTTTTATTCTTTTGGCTGACACCTGGTGTCCACTGAATTCGTGGCGTAAAACTTTTGAAATAATGATCCGAGTGTGACCATGTATAGCTCATTTGGTAGGGAAATCATCCAGCTTTCGATCCATAGGCCTCTGCGGGACCTTAAAAATATTTTACGTGGTGAAATCCAACTTTGATTGAGGAGGGGGTGGTTTCGGCGTTACATCCCTTTCCTTTTATATAGTACTAGGGTAGGGTCTATATACCTATATGTCTTTCTAACGCTGTTTTAAGCGCGACACGGCCCCCTTTGAATCCAGATAGGATCCATGTAGGTAGCAAAGGTACTGTAAGTCCCCATGGTCCCTAGCATGGTGATCTACCTTCAGTTGTTGGCGATCTATAGCAACGTTTTTATATTGTATTGTCTTTCATAGTTAAGATATTTTAGATTTCACCGACAGGTTTATGTATTGATTTAATATGGCATAATACATTGTTCATAGATACAATATGGCTGAAGTATTGCCGGTCTGACCTTTTTTTATTAGCATAGGGACAGATGTTACACATCCGATACATAAGTGCTTTACATACTGTCTTGAAACATTAGGGGGAAAGAGTAGATGGGAATGGAGGGGAGAAGACGAGGGAGGGGGCGTGTTGGTTGCTGCGTGTTTACGCTGTAAATGTCGGCATCAATGTTGACCATTTATTTTTCAGTGTGGTATTGGCAGGGCCGTAAATATATTTTTCAATGTTATAAATTTGTTTGATATTTTTTTTATCAAACCTTGGAAATGCAAATTTGTTTCTTTATGTTTACATGTATAAATATACATTTTGAGAATGTTATACAAATGGTTTCACAGAAGGCTTTGATTGGGGTCTCCAAGTAAGATAATTGATTTTGATATTTTTAATTTCTGTTTGGTTGTTTCTTCAAACCATATTCGAAACTGTCTCATCAGATTTTGAGTTTTCCTGCAGTCATAGAAAAGATGTTCAATGGTTTCTGGTTCCTGAGTGCAGAAAAAGCAGTGACTGCTGTCAGATATCCCCATTTTATGAAGAAAAGTTTGTGTTGTAAAATGCGATGAAGACTTTTGTACTGAAAGTTTCTTGTCTTATTATCAACGCAACAGTTGTTGATAATAGAAAAACACTTTGACATAAAATCTGTTGAGATTGGCATGTCTAGTTTGGATTCCCATTTATTTGTAATTTTGTCTAATATGGCTGTAACCTTATCATATCATGTTTGGTATATGAACTTACGGTCTTTTGACGATATTAGTCGTTTCAACACGTCACTTTTAACGCAAATATGTTCCAGTAAGGTTATTTTTTTCTTTGAGCATGTTGAAATGCCGATGTGACTTAAAATCTTAACTCACTCACTCACTCAAACATGGTGGGCGAGCTGCCTAAGGCGCCAGGCTTGTGATCGTGGGAGCTTGAGGTGCCGGGATCGAGCCCACCCGTGACCGGTGTATAAACCTTGGGCTCAACTTTGTGTGCAGACTCTTTCCGTGTTGTCACAACCCCTAGTGTACAGTACACAACCCTGTGCACTTAAAAGAACCCACGAATCCGTTGGTATATGACCAGATGGTGGCCACATGAATACGTGCAAACACCTAGTTGCGGGTACAGCAACGTGCAGTAAAAATGTACAAAGTACTGTGACTATGTGTCCCAGCCCACCCAGCTGTGAATGTGTACCTCGTACCACATTGACTCGGTGGGCCTAGTGGCTGCAAGAGTTGTAAGATCCCAAGGGAGTTGAGATTTATAATACAATGTGCCATTTGAGATTGACATCCAATGGTCGAGGAAAAGACAAAGCTCCTTTGAGCAGGTGATCTGGATATTGGCGCGATACAAATATATATAAATATAAATCTAAATCTATTATGAATTATATATCCTACAAATTTCATCTTTGATTGTGAAACAAATGGACCGACTTGCTGTTGCAATGTATGCATTGTTGTTGCACTTTTAAGAAGATAAATATGTTTCCGAAATCTTATTCGATTGAAATGTATCATAATTGTGTGTGTTATGGCATCATAATCCCTCTTTCACTTCAGTGACGTCATGATATTTCAGACTGACGTCATGTCTGTGTCACAGCTGTTCACAGAGGAAGAGAGTGTGTCGGACTACTACGTATACCGGTGACGTTTGCAATATTGGTAAAAAGTGCATTATTTGAAACCTCCAGCTTTGGGTCGTCGGTTCCACACGAACCTTCAGTGAGTGAGTGAGTGAGTTTAATTTTACGCCGCGTTTAGCAATATTCCAGCAATACCACGGAGTGGAAACCAGAAATGGACTTCACGCATTGTACCCATGTGGAGTACCGAACCTGGGTCTTCGGCGTAGCGAGCTAACGCTTTAACCACTAGGCTACTCCACTGCTCGATGAAACTCCAGGCATTAAATACTCAATAAGAACCGCAAATAATGTTTATGTCCATTTGAAACGTGCATCTTTGCTGTTATAGTGAAGTATTGTGACGCATCTGTCTCGAAGAAACAACTGGGAGTTACAAACGTAATACTAAGTATTCTTCACAAGCTGACATTCTTCCAACTCTATCCTGTTTTCACCAAAACAAAGACTACGGCCATCATCACACTGTTTGCTGGAATAACTGTGGACGACATACTAGAATGAAAGTCATAATAAGCCAGTATGTGTGGTCGCAAACAAAGCAAAAAACACCGCGTTCCCCCTTTTGTGGAGAGAAAAAGTCACAACAAAGCATTTTGAGGTCTTCGTTTTTATGAAAGTGTTAACAGTTCATATCATTGCATTCATTATCCTATCCCCTTTGCTTAATGAATTCTAAGTTGACATAGCAACAACGCGTGTCTGGCTACACAGTTTTCATTCCAAGTGTCTCTGTGTTATACACAAATGGTTCCTACGCAGTTTTCATTGGTCTAACCCTACATAATAGCATGTGTTCAAGAAGCAAAAGAACATTAGACAAACTGATATGTATTTCCTAGTTGATGTACAGCAAGATTGTGATGATTTCCCTTTTCTTTTATTCTTGACTGGGACATAAACATTACTGTAACATTTTATAGATCTTCTAAACACCGAGTCGTACGTGTTCATCGTCGCAACAACAAACACGTCTGATAAACGTGCAATAAACTCCACTATCAACGCTGTTAAAAGGCTGGTGAAATTGTGATATAATCAATCATAGATCACCTCGAAAGAGAAAGATCGTTTACAGGACGCCGCTTTTAGCAGTATTCCAGCAATATCACGGCGGGGACACCAGAAAACGGCTTGACATAATGTACCCATGTGGGGAATCAAACCCAGACCATTGGCGTGAGGAGCGAAAGCTTGAGCCACGAGGCTACCCCCACCGCCCCGCAGTATCATACGAGCCACTAAGAGTAGATATAAGAAGAGAAACCCTTGTTAACCCGGAAAACCTGCCTCCTGGACAATTAAGACCGGACTGTCTGGATAAACGCGGTTTCCTGTAGTAAAGGGTATTTTGGGGCGGTGAGGTAGCGTAATGGTTAAAGCGTCTGGTCGTCACGCTGAAGACCCCGGATTCGATTCCCCACATGGGTATAATGTGTGAATCCCATTTCCCGTGATATTGCTGGAATATTGCTAAAAGCGGCGTAAAACCATACTCACTTACTCATATTGCAGTCATGCGTAGTTAATGATTCCCGTCACACAAATACATGCCTTTATGTCCAGATTGTGTGAGTGGCGGTTGCTTCCGTGAGGGCAGGACATGCTTATAGTCTTTCGCGTGTCATCACTGATTTTCAGCGGTCTGAGCGTAGAATGTTCAACGGCAATTACGAAACTTGTTTCTCGATTTTTTCAGTGGCGTTAACAGGTTTTGTATAAATGTTATCCGCACTCGAGAATTTGTGAATTTGGCGATGACCGTTTGAATGCCCGTTTCCAGGGCAACGATAACGATATAAAGCTACTTGTCAACCCCGACATTTCATTATCCCGACGATTTTACTGGAAACTCTTTCGTCTGGTTAAACAATACTTCACTTTAGTGTATGTATAATTAATAATACCTGTCAAATGAACACTTACCTTTCTGCGCAGATTGTGTAAGTGGCCGGTATTACCTTAGAGTAGGCCATGATTACTCATTTCGCGTATCACCACTGGATTTCACTGATCTGTTTCAGAAGTTTCACCTTTAAATTATATTTCACGTCATATTGAATCAGTTTCAGTAGATAATCCAAACTCATTATTCTCTGACTGGTTTCCAGAAAGCTGTATGTCAGATTCATCTCTGTCGACGCCGAAAAGGGCAATAATTGGCCTTAATTGCATCGACGACTGTCTGTCACAAAGGATAAGTAGTTTGTTTTGTAAAGTCGTGATTATCTAACAGCGTACATGAATATTGCCATCAGCATCAAATATTCTCTCCCTGTATATCTGCAAGTCCCTGACGGAAATTGCGAGATGAAAAATGTGTTTTTGAATTGTTTAAGGCGATGTCGTTTTCTATTATTCTGAACAATCTATAGTTTAAAAAATAGTTAGTGAGTGAGTTTAGTTTTACGCCACACTCAGCAATATTCCAGCTACATGGCGGCGGTCTGTAAATAATCGAGTCTGGACCAGACAATCCAGTGATCAACAGCATGAGCATCGATTTAAAAAAGTAGTACGTAGTGTCATTGTGTATATGTTTTGTTGCACGCCATGGTAAAATGGATATTTTGCTAATATATTTTGATGGTATATTTTGTCCTGTATTGGCGACATGTTGAACCCGGCTAGTATGTGTGAAAATTGTAATAGGTTTAGTCAACACGCATTGATAGTTCACAAGTGTTTCTCATCCACACATAGCATAACTTGTTTCGTAGCAGTGTTTGAACCGACAAAAAAACTCCGTTTTGAAGTGTAAAGAAGTTGGTCATCCTTACAACATGTCCTAATTGGTAGTCAGACTTCTACATGCCTCTCCAATAAGTTAGAGATCCCTGGTAGTTACAGTGATTCACGACAACACTGCACAGATAAATACAATGATGCTAACAACAGTTTTCTAAATGTTTCCCCCCTTAAACCTTCATATTCTTCATTTCAAACGGGAAAGAAAGTCACATAGAAAATTGATGAACTTTGCCTGCTGGCGTAGAAACAACGGATTCCCCTTACAAAGAGATATCACAAGAATATTGACCTGTGTTTGTATGCGTGAGCACATCTGTTCGAAGAATATAAACAGAATTTGCACAAAGACTTTGCATAGGGAAAGTTGATATACTAGCAAACAAAAATATCCTGCATATGTTAAATAATTTAAGCAATGGATAATGCACGAATGGGATAATTCTTTTCTATATCAGTCATCATCTCCTCTATGAAGATGTTAATATGATCTAATTGTTTGATCGGCTTTCTAGAAGTTGGTGAGTCAAAAATGAAGAATACAACTTTATGGATGACTAACATTATATGATCGTCAAAAACCCCAGGTTTCATCCTATTCATCCAAAATGAAACAACTGAAACAATTATTACTGACTGCACTTCTAGACATGCACACTCTTGTACTCTCTCCCTTGGTCTTGTGTTTCATTCCCTCTTCCATCCCTCGCTTCCTGTGCTTTCAGTGCCTGTCTTTTTCACCTTCCCTGTCACAGTTATTGTGAACTCCTGGAGCTATTTTGTTTTACACTTGCCTCGTTTGAGACGCGTATTCATAAAAGCCTCCTTAAACAATTATAATAGTAATTTAATTGTATTCCAAGGAACAAAAACAAATTATACATGAGAAAGTTCAGTTCATCCGTGTGTCAATAACCGGCATCTCTGGGACGGCTACATACCTTGCTCCAGGGTATTCATGCGTGAATAAATGCTTCTTCTTATGGAGTGGAACACACTAAACGTTTGACAAGTTTCGAACCATTAAAGTCACATGGATAAATAACGAACCCTTTACATGTATGTGCAGCCTACTGAATGTGCGGAACTCCTGGCAAAACTCATGTTCGTCTCCCGAGGCAAATATATTTTTTTCATCTTTTAGGAAATTCGGCGTGGCTTCCCAATATGCCTTCTCCTAATCTGCCTGTTCACAAAGCGCCAAAGCCTATTCCTACTCAACTACGTGCCTATGTAATAAACAACTAACCTGCCAATTAAGGGATACTCTTTTTGATATTTTTGTGGAGGAGGCGAAGGTTGGGAGATGTGGAGCAAACAGTGTTCTGGTCTGGCGAGACAAGAAACAGCGAAAGAGAGGGAAACATTGTGTGCGAGAGGGGTCGTTTTCCTTCGAGCATCATATCATATATTATAAGGAAGGTTTGTACATCCAGCCCAACCAGACTTACCATACAAATGAAAAAAGAGCATACACGGTATAATATACAATAAGTGTACTGATTATGTTTTTATGAAATGTGATTAATGTTTCACTATACAAAAACATATATGTACAATATAGTGTTTAACATTTCAAGCATGCCTAATGTGAATATCATACATACATGCACTCTCATACATACATCCCCTTTTGTCAGCACCTTATCTGTGCTAGAAGATTTCACGAAAATGGTAAACATCTGATACCTGCTTTACCTGAAATATTGTAAATTTCGGTTTTATATCCAACTTACTTAATTTATCAGTAACTTATTTTGTCCACAGTCGTGTTATGACCGATATATTGTTGACATACGCCCCGTTTCACTCACTACTACCAAAAAAACATCCGAAATTACAGGTATTCAAAATACGAGGCACGAATTTGTTTTCAGGTTATGTTTTGAATTTTTTTGTTTCGGAGCTTGTTTTCGATGAAATCCTCACCGAACGCAAAACTTCAAAATGTGTGTTGAACTCTGATTAAACAAGCATATTTTGTCTCACGTTTTGGCCATAAACGGTCATTTTTAAGAGCAACATATTCTAATTTCTCGTTAACCAGTTAAAATTCCTTAATTTAATCTGAGGAATAAATCGAGTGAATTTTCGGTTATTCTTTTTCCATTCCGGTTTCAGTCACAGACCGGGCAATATCGAACTAATCGTGTAGATCTTAAATGGACATCATTTAACTTCCAGTCAATGGCACCAACTACCCGAGCATGAGGACGATGGTGCCGTAGGTGATGGGGCCAACACGCCCCGTTGCCTTTACAGAAATATTGATACACTTGGGTGCTACTGACACCCTCCGGCAATGTAAACACTCCCCATGGCCCGGATCAAATCGTATTTTGATAGAGCTCAGCCTCCTACCCCCCGGTGCGGGCAACGCGTATGGCAAAGTCATCAGCAACAGTAGCTGAATCTCAGGGCTTACACAATAGTTTTGCTTGAGAGGAGTTTAAAACACAATACAGTCTTCCTCCAACGTTTGTGGCTTTTCAACATGAAACATAATGTTTCTGTTCGTAAAATTAATATTGTCATATCATGTTTAACCTTATCAAACCATTGTAGTCTTTTGAATCTATGATGGAACGATTAGGCAAGATTCCAAATGACATTTACCTTTGTACAGCTTCCATATCACCCTTCAAGGCATTCCGATTCTACACAACTCGTAAGACAAAACGTTGAACTTGAACAATTTATGATATCAAACTTGAACCATGTGTCCATGATTGCTCTGTATAAAATCGTCGTATTCATTTCATCCAACTTGGACTGAGTGATCATCAACTACACATCGAATTCGGGAAGAGATACAACACCTCCAGCAGCTTTGGAGAAACCGATTTGTATCACTGCTCAGTCATTGACGACGGAGAAAAATCGCAGTAGTTACAAGGGGAATGGTTCACTTTCTTTCTTAAACTGCATTACACTGAACAAATAGAGCTCTTATTTCAAAACAATTTGCATTTCTATAAAACATTGCCGTATTATTGCAAAACAAACTGGTGCATCCTTTGTCCGACCAGTGTGAATGTTTACAGTACGTTATCATGATTTTAAACCGCGTTCATAAATACGTTTATAGACCGCGTGTGTCCAGTGTTTCTTGTTCAAGGCAACACTAAGCTATATTGTGGCGTCTTGTAGATAATGTAGTCTGGACCAGACAATCTGGTGATATACAGCATGGGCAATATCAGGGTACATTGACGCACAATAGACAGAATCACCAAAGCTGGATGAGGTGACTCTAGCGAGAGGCATATGTTATGAGGACATGTGTTGACGTGGAAACAACATGACTCAAAATATTTAATATATGCTGCTATATGAATGTTACCCAAAATAGGTTCAGTGAACCATTGCATAAGCGCTCTTCCGATTTCGACGAACATATGAAAGTATTTTATTGAGCACTGTTTATTCGAAACCAAAACAAAACAACTTTCAATGACGATACAATAAATTCCCGTTAATCCTTCAGGAGAACCAACGAGAAATGTGTTGTATGAATCACATGTAGTTACACAGAGAAGATGTGTCATTTCATCAAATATATATAATACAATATATTCAAATCAAAACAAACACAGACAGTTTTAACATTGTTTGAGTCTTTAACTAACAGAGGGATACAAGCGTTTTGCATTTGATGTACACATTTTTCAACAGTGAGATTGATACAAAAAATCTTGGTGAAGACGTTTCACAGATTTAATAATGATGGACATATTACAGAGAAGTGAAATTGATTACTTGTTAAATTAAACGGACTACATATTCTGTTTTCTTGATGTTCTGATAGTATACCGTCGCCTGTCTCAAAATCTGTGCTTGTTGCTCTCGGTTATGTAAGTCCAATATTTAAGGTAATTGTTACAAATAGGTTTCTAAGTGAAGTTATTCTAAACAGAATATAAAGAGTTCGTTCAAAACTGTGTTAATCAGGAAAATGTCACTTGGAAACTTACCACCTAAATTAAGCTCCATGGCATTGCTCTCAAAGTATCTTATTTTCCTGTCTTAGTTTCTTCTTTACAAACGCAATGCGCTTCTACCACACCAAAAATGCATGATTCACTATCAGAATACGTCTATAAAAACAAATATATTTCCAAATTCACGATTTCCCAAATTCATATCCACACAATTGTTCGTAAATGAAATTAACTTTCATGTACAATATGCCATGCATACACCAGGTATTGATGGAGCGATTCATGTACACATGCTCATGACACAGTAGGAATGACTTTATCGACTTAGCTTTCGTGCAAAATAAATAGATAATAAAGGGTTCTGTCGCTTCTATGTACAGGAAAACTAATACGCTGATGTATATATTCCTGCATATTTATAATCCAAATGTACGGACTGGTTACCTGTACATATTTTTATTATTCATCGCACAATACAGCTATAACTATGTCACATTACATTTTAACTATATACCCCTGTGGGTATTCATACACAACAAACTTCTTCTTCACATTATATTCAGCGCTCAGTTTTAAGGCATTGAATGCGCTGTATATATGCTATACTATTACTAGTCATATTTTCATCATCAACCTGCTTGCGTAAAAAATACAAACGTTTTGTAGTCTCGTTGTACGAATACAAATCAACATTGAATGCAGAGTTGTAAGTCATTGATTGTGCCACGATGATGTACGTGCTCTACAGGGGAAAAGAAGAACATTTTAAAATATGGACAACCAGTGTATACAGAAAGTAAGGCTCTTTGTTTCAAATAACCACTTTCAAATGGTGCGAAAGATGAATTCTTCCTGTATACATGGAAATGACACATATTTTTCTGTTCTATATCTTCATCCTTTGTATAGCAATCTTTCTAAGATAAATATGTCGTACTTTATTTCCTCTGACCATCTGGATAAAATGCATTGCGTTGCAATAATGCATTATCGACCATCTATCATTAAATCAGAAGGTATCAGAAAGCCAAAATACCTTAGCTCTTTTAAATGTTCATGTCTAAAGGAAACTCTCCTCATTATGAATGCAAATATTGTTATACTTCACTTGTAGTATATTGCTTAAAAGGCGGCTGTCACTTACAAACATTGACTGACTAAATAAACATCCGTCCTTACTTATTTCATCACGCGAAAATGATTTTGTGTTTAGAGTGTTATATTATCAGTCGAGATGCGTCCAGATTCCATACATCGTGTAAAATTGACACTAATCATCGTTTGTTTTTTACAACAAGGATTAACGGCAATATTAGATGCTTTTAGTCTGAATTTTACTATCCACTCTGCTTTTATGATCATGATATGGGTGATATATATTTACCCTGCAATAATATTGACAAAAATCGATATTTCACAATAAGTGATAAGTGATATTAGAATCGTAAATGCTTATAGTCTGTTTGTACTATCAACTCATTTTATGATCATTGTAAGGGTGATATATATTTATCCTCGAATGAAATCGACAATGATCCATATCTCTTTCACTAAGTGACAACGACAATATTAGAATCGTGAATGCTTACTGTCTGATCGTACTATCAACTCATTTTATGATCATTGTTAGTGTTATATTTATCCTCGAATGTATAACAGACCTGTTCGCGACACAAAAGTCTATTTATAGGTTTTGGCATATTAAACTTCATTGCCCTCTTTTGTTGTCATACTTCAAGTCTATATGTGGTTTAGGGTTTGTAAAACAATATGCCATGTATAGTCTGATGAGGTTAATATTTTCATGTGAGTTTAGCTTTTTCCTGCGGTGATGTGTTTACTCGGTCCCTTCCCCGAATTTTCCTCAACAGTCGTGTACGTGTGTTCTATCAGGAATAAGGATGGGGGAGTTGGGATCGGGGTGTCCTAACAGGTCCCGAACGTTTGGCTCTCATGGGAACCATTTTATATAGGTCGTTATTCAAATTGGAGATTTCTTCAAGAACTAAATATGAATGATTCTTGAAAATATCACATGTGAACTTTTTCACATATCGTTTTGAAACCGCCGCCTTTCTAAATGTCATATTCAGCATCAATCCGTTGTCGTTATGTTACATAATATTGGACTCTCCCCAGCCGCATGTTTCTGTGAAGTAACCATATAATATCGTAGCTATTCAAAATTATTATATGTTTTAGCCGAAGAAATAATAATCTCGTAAACAGTTTTATATTCGTTATCGTCCTCGTTTTCAGTTTTTAATTTTTAATTTTAATTTTTTGTTTAAAACCAATGTGCATGCAGAGTTTAGTGGATTGTACTCCGTATATGTTTTCTTTGCAATAAATTTAGTTTTTTAGAACTTGTGAACTTGAAAATTAAGGCTGATATAATAGATATAATATGCATATGTGTGTGCTTGCGTGCGCGATTATACGCTTCCATGTGGAACAACACTTTCCTATAAATTTTCGTTTTAATCCATTTTAAATTACTGTTATGTTTAGCTATCGTATTGATTAGCATATCTTAAAGGTAAAGCTAAAATGATAAAATGAAGGTGCGAAGTATTTCAATGTTTATACTTCATTCCAAACTAACAAGAGTAAATACATAGGAGCAGAACGTTACACACCTCTTCGACTCGATTTACGCAGTGTGCATTTTCTCGTGTAGTAATTCATGTTACTATTTACCAATATGGCTCACTGCTTGAAAATAGTGGGTGTATGAGATGCAGGTGATAAGTTTCGGTGTTCCTGTTTTGGGTGGTACGTACAGTGTATCCCTCTGTATTCTGTTGTTGCTTTCAGTAAGACTCGTTGTGCAGTCAGCAAACAATGCATTGATATCAGATTGACACGCAGGGTCTCATTTGTGATTGTCTCGCAAACAAACCAGTGTCTGTGTATCGTCACTGTGTGATAGTGGTGAAGGGGTCAGAATATTTAATAATAAAAGAAGAAAAACAAACAATAATAAATGATTTTAATGACAATAAAAGCGATAAAAAAAATTCCCATAAGCATTCCTTCTATCACATTAGCATGGGTGTGTTGAATCGACCACTCTGGTCTGTGTATGGCACAAGTAATGTGTTAATGTTGAAAGTAGTGTAATGACCATATAAGCGCTCTGGAAATCTCCAAATTCGACATATATTATATGGAAGACTTTCAGTATGGTAATATGGAAACGAATTTCTGTCAACTGGCTGTGTGCGCGTTACTTTCTTACACGTTCAAGAAGAGTATTTCGGACACAAAAATGTAATAACCATGCACATATGAGCTGCAAAACTCAGTGAAAATGTTAAGAAAATATAATTAACTATGAGAAAGATTTTTGTTTGTTTGTTTTATTTTTTTTTGTATATAATGTCTGTCCAATATCTCAACCCTCAAGAGTTCTACTTATGTCAAGATTTTGCTTGCATTCGACTATTAGAAAACTCTTCAAGGAATTTTCTAGATCAGCCCTGTCAACACAGTTTCGCCTTACTTATGCATTAAGGGCGATAAGTGTTGAAATTGACAAAATTCATCGGTGTCATTCATGACCACGTAGAAAACATCTGATTACTTTCTAAACGTTTTGCTAATTTCTTAAATTATGTGTATATCTGGGGTCCCAAAAGGACTTTTCATCGCTTTTGGTGTAGTCAATGAATATTATCAAATATATCCTAGCAAATGTATGCACAGATTTTGAACATAGATTATCTCCCTTTTATGTAATCTAAATAAGTACATCGAAGCAAAATGTTCTTATGGTGATGAGAAGCCGTTGAAATAGGAAGATTTCTAGAATATTTTGTTTGATAAGATAAAGACAAACCCTACTCTAAAAGACTCCTTCAGTTCTATTTTGTAGCTGTCTCCACAAAGGAAAGAGTTCTGAAATGTTATTTCTGTTATGGTATCCCGATATTTTAGGAGTGTCATTATTACAAATTTAAGACCATCAAAAAAAAAATGGAATTATTTCCGATTCCATCTTTGGAAAAAAATATAGTAGAACATTGTCAAAGAAGTGAGAAGAACGTCCCGATATTTGGAATTGGAATACGACCACATGCATTGAACACGTTGGTCTCTCATGCAGACTGAAGCAAATATATCCGAAGAAACCCCGCAAGTCTAGAAAATGTGGCGAATCGTTTCCTCAGCTTCAAAGAAATGAAAGAAAGTCTCAGGAGTCCTTTTCATTATATAATTTTTTTTTACTATGAACGTTTTTTCAGAAGTAAAATATGTTCATTCAGAGACTGGTTATTTAGTCTATGAACACGTCAACACCATCCGATCCAGTTGGCCGCCTCTTACGACAAGCGTGTGTTCAGAAGACTAATTCCTAACCGGATCAGGGACAGTATAGCGAAGAATATAACAAAATATAGAAGAACAAATATGGCTACAAAAACAAAAACGAAAATGCGTTACACAGCTTAGGCTGCTAGCATTCCTTTTTCAATATCTGACGCCACACTGAAATATTTTTGTAAATATTGCTCCTTGGCTCTAACAGATTCTTGTTGTATATTGTGGATTATGGAAGTCGGTCGCACGAACTGCAGTAGCCTCATCAGCATATAGAGGGTTAATTGAAAGGATATAAAATGAAATTATGTCAAATGAAGCATAAAGCAACATGTCCTTCAGAGGATTGTGAAACTCTTTGTTTGTTTGTGTTTCTAGCACCAACGTGATATATTTTAACGATATATGCTTAACAATGTCGTTGTCATCGCTCATGACGCTACATACATTTACGTGACTAAGTGGATATTCCTTATTTCTGTAATTATATCAGAAAGAATATAATTGATATATATCAGTTATAATGATATTGTATTGCCACTACTCTGTTTCAGTATGGCATGTTTATGCAAACCTTCTGTATATCAAAAATAACCGTCTCGACAGACTGTCTGCCATGCGTTAAAATTATTAAAACAATTTATTAGGGGAATATAATCCGTCCTTTCTCACATTTTGTAGGTTATTTTGAAAATAATTACTTTAGATAAATCCCAAAACAAACAAAAACCAAAATAACATTTACCAGTTTCATCCGGTTTTCAAAGGCAAACACATTTAATACATTGTATTGATTTGCCCGTAAATCCTAATATCGAAGAAATATACATCACAACATTTTGTCAGTTAAACAGTTCAGTGTCGTATTCCTGACAACGCATCCGTGTCAGTGCCAGACGGTGGACCAATGGTCTCTGTTTATGATATGACGGTATGGGTTCCTGATACCTCGTTAGGCTGGACCATCTACCGTGTATAGCAACCCCTTCTTGCACGCATGGGAATGTCGGCAACCTGCTACACTGGTAGCGAGGATACAGACGCGCAACACCGGCAGCAGCAATATGGTCATCGCTAGCTGTCATTACTGACACCCGTGACGGTGATTGATGAGGACTGGGAGGAGGGCTCCCCTGAAGATCAGGAGGAGTATACCTGTTGCATGATTCTAATTAACGGCCTCGGCAGGGGATGCTGACTAATTAGTTGTTTCTCATGCCCCGTGGTATATTTACTATCGTGATCGGTTTTGCAGGGGATAGATGACCGTAGTTAACTATACTAGATTACGTTGAAATAATATCGTAATTCATACAAACAAACATTGCCTGTATTTATAGGCCTGTGGTCTTTTAATGGAATAAAGTAATATCTGTCATCTGTGATGTCAAATTGCGTTGTAGAGACTGTTTATAGTACCACACTGAACAATTTAATATTACGAATCATAAAAGATCTTTTGTAATTGTAATGACAGGGGAAAGTTTACACCTGTTTTGGATGATGGCGAAGGATGAAATAATCATGGAATGGTTATTCCACGGTAATGTATTTTATACGGGTATCATATGTGTGCTTTGGTCCTCATGCGTTCAGCGTTTCGGTGACTATATTGTCTAGTAACGTTTAATAAAATGGTTTAACTGTTTGGTAAAACCGGTGTCTTGAAATAGTTTCCAAATCTTGCTCGCCCATCGGGCTAGCTATGCCTGGATTTCTAGACCACAAAATCATTCACTAGCCCGGCTTAAAGCAAAATGTTACAAAAAGGTAAAATGCCATCATTTCATAAAGCCGTATTATTGCATGATTTAAAGTGTATTATTACTTAACAAGTCGGCGAGTAGTATATTTTCAAAACTGAAAATTAGCTAGCCAGTCGGGCCATGGGGACTATGGAGTTTACTGGCCCGACTGGATTTTACTAACCACGGGCTAGCGGGCCCGGTCTTTATTTCGCTACTGGACCGTAAACTGCAATTTTCAGAGCATACTTTCTTTTAACCAGTAGCGAAAACATATCAGTGTCTTTCTTTTGGAGAAGGCATCGCAACAAAGAAAGGAAAGTATTAAAGTATTTTAACCGCAATAGATGTTGTAAATATGGAAGTCTGCCATATCTATTGATCATCCGTCCATACAAATGCCTGGAAATTCAGGTCTCATTGTCACATTTATGAACCTCAGCTTTTGTTATCTGTGCTTAACAAACAAACGGTATGAATTGCTAATGAAATCGTCATCTGTCCGTATGATGTTTAAAGTTCGTCTGTAACTCTACCACAGTGCGTGAATGTTATAGCATTGGATATTTTAACCTCATCATTTCTGTCTACAAACCAGAATATGTTCCAGAAATGATGTATTGGAAGATAATACTCAAAAGACCGATTGACCCCTAATGATCACTTATAACCATTTCCGAGTTCTCAGTTATGCAAGTCATGTTCATATCTA